>NC_069499.1:560573696-560803696 GCF_027579735.1 Bombina bombina | reverse complement strand
TCACACAAAGATCATAAAAAGGGTTTTACGCGTTTCGGCTGGGGCCGTACTCATAAACCTGGTAAGGCACCGGTGAGTGGCATTTAAAAAGGATTAGTGCATGATGGTTATTGGTTAGTGCTAAACACAGCCCTATTATCCATTTGATTGACTGAATGTACATAATTAACCTTTAGAGCAAAATGAACGATCAATAGAGCAAAATGTAAAAAGACTATCGGCTAGATTACGAGTTTTTGTCGGTAAGGCTGTGCAGTGCTAACAAGCCTTTTTTTCTTACCGCTCACTTAAGACAACGCTGGTATTACGAGTTTTCTGCAAGCCCGCGTTAGCCTCAGAAAAGTGAGCGTTGAGCAAAATTTAGCTCCACATCTCACCTCAATACCAGCGTTGCTTACGGTAGCGGTAAGCTGGCTGAATGTGCTCATGCACGATTTCCCCATAGAAAACAATGGGGCTGAGCTGGCTGAAAAAAAACCTAACACCTGCAAAAAAGCAGCGTTCAGCTCCTAACGCAGCCCCATTGTTTCCTATGGGGAAAGAAAAGTTATGTCTACACCTAACACCCTAACATGAACCCCGAGTCTAAACACCCCCAATCTTACACTTATTAACCCCTAATCTGCCGACCCCGACATCGTCGCCACCTGAATTTTATTATTAACCCCTAATCTGCCGCTCTGGACACCGCCGCCACCTACATTCTACAGTGGTAAACAGTGTCACTATACAGTACAACTATATACAGTTTGGGGGGCTGGACTATGTCACAGACTACTGTGGTCACTTTATAAAGTACTGGGGCGGGTAGGGTCAAGCCAGCCATCTCACCGGCAGATTATAGACTGTGTCAATGACTCACTATATACAGTACTGGTGGATTAAACAGTGTCACAATATATAGTAATAGGGGGGTCAGACCATCTCACAGACTGTGGGCACAGGGTACCTCCTTTTGCAGACATGTAATCTGATTCATATTTTTTTAAATGTTAAAAAAAAGATATGTATCAAATTCACTTTTTTTATTTGGGGGGAGGCCCTTCTTAGATTCTCTTGCACCTGGTCCCTGTGGTTTCTAGTTACGCCTCTGAACAAAAGGACACTTGTATAAAAATGATCTAAATACAAGTGGTACCCTTTGTTCATTAGGGGTAATTTCAGGTCCCAGACAATCTTGCCAGTGGTTCCCATATGTTCTGGGCAACCTGGAGGGTCAAGGTGACTATCCTTTCCCTCATACACCCGGAAGGCCTGAATATACCCAGTCTCGCTCTCACAGAGCTTATACAACTTTACTTCATATCTGGAATGCTTGGAAGGAATATACTGCTTGAATCCCAGCCTTCCCTTATACTTCATTAGGAATTCATCCACAAATATATTCCTTCCAGGTGTATAAGCCTCTGCAAACTTTGCAGCATAGTGGGTAATCAGGGGTGGATTGTATACAGCCTGTCAAATTGGGGATGCTCCCTAGGGGAGCACAGGCTGTTGTCGCTGAAGTACATGAAATGTAGAATCATTTCATACCTCTTTCTAGACATGGGGGTAGAGCAGATGGGGTTACTGCTCCAGTAGGAGTGGATGGAGGAGGATTTCTTTATTATGCCCATCAACATAGTCAATGCCCAGAATTTTTTAAATTCTGGCACATTGATGGGGGCCTATTGCTGCTTTGCCAAATATGAGCCAGACTTTGCAGCATGGAACTGATGGGCATATAAATTAGTTTGGGTGACAATGTTCCCCAATACATAATCACCCAGAAACACCTCCATAAACTGTTGGGGACTAAATCCTGCCACATCCACATTGATACCAGGATTTGCTCTGAAGGGTGGGATATCTGGCATCTGGTGATGAGGCATTACACACCCTTCAGCAGCAATGGCAGCTGGAGCAACACGTCTCCTTCTTGCAGGGGGGTAGCAGCCACAGATATATCACTATCAGTTGAGACTGTATCTAATGATGTATCTAAGCATATGACAGGGTCAAAATTGGGGTCTGAGTCTGACATAGAGGCGTCTGACTCTGACGCAAGGATGGCATATGCCTCCTCAGCACTATATGTTCTCTGTGACATGATTTATTTTATCTGTCACAGAGAAAAAAAATACAAAAAAAATATCAACATATAATTTAAATTAACTAAATTAACTAAAAAAAAAGATTAACTCATAAGAAATGCACAGAGCAAAAAAGTGCTTATGTGCAAGAGTCAGTGATTTATAGTGCAAGAGTCAGTGATTTATAGTGATCACTGGCAAGCTAGGGGTTAATTACTAAAAAAAATCAACACAAAATTTAAATTAACTAAATGGCTCTGAAAAGAGCCTTTGGGTATCACAAAAAAACTACTAAAAAAAAAGATTAACCCCTAAGAAATGCACAGAGCATAAAAGTGCTTTTGTGCAAGAGCCAGTGATTTATAGTGATCACTGGCAAGCTAGGGGTTAATTACTTAATTATTTTTAACTAAATGGCTCTGAAAAGAGACTTTTGGGTCTCACAAAAAATTACTATAAAAAAAATGAACCCCTAAAAAAAATCCACAGAGCAAAAAAAAGGAGGCTATATGGGGCTATTTTACTCAAAAATATTTTTAATTTTTTGTGATCCACCAAGGCACTTAGCACACTTACAGAGCATCAGAAGCCTGTCCGATGGCTTCTGATGCCCTACCTGACTGCTGGGCTCTAGGTGAAGTCAAACTGGAAGTGATCGCTCCATGGGAGGGATCAAAATCAAGTCCAGCAGTCAGGAACAGTATTACAGGATGCCTCGTCATCGAAGCATCGCTGCCATACTGTATGAGCAGCTTCCAGCTCAGAATTACCAAATTACACTCTCCCTCCCAACATCCATTACACTTTATGTTCCATAGTATAGCGGTCCCACCCGCTCCTACCCCCGCCCCTGTGCGTACTCCTGCCCCCGGGCCCATGCACGTGCCCGTGCTCACTCCTGGCGCCCCTGCACCCAATCCCGCCCCTCTCTGGCGTATATCCGCCAGCAATTAGCCGCCCACCCACCTCCTAGCTGCTGCTTCCACCCACCAACGATCGACACCATCACTGGACGATGCAGAGAGGGCCACAGAGTGGCCCTCTCTGCATCGGTGGGTAAAAAAAGTATTGCAGTCATGCGAGGCATCACTGCAATACCTTGAAAGCGGCTGGAAGCGATCACGATCGCTTCCACTGCTTGAAAACCCGGAGGACGTGTCAGGCACGTCCTTGGTCCTTAACGGTATTTTTTTGTAGGATGTGCCTAACACATCCTTGTTGAGAAGGGGGTAAAGGAGAACACAAATCGAAATCTAAGTTTCATACACATCCATTTAATTTTCAGCACCATTTTTTATAACGCAACCATTTATATTTGACCCCTCTGCCAACCTCCTACTATAGGAATTTGCATTACTATACACATACTAGATACTAATGTGATTTTTGTTCTTTAAATACAACTTTCTTGAGGTTATTCTGAATGCGTTTTCTGAATAATGTTTAAAAAAGAGAAATTGCGTTAGTTATATCCATAATTTATTTTGATTGTAAATGAGTTATGAGGTGGATGAAAAGTGATTAGTAAATGTCCTTACCAGAAGATGAGAAGTGCAGGTTCCCGGTATCGATCCCTTCTTGGATCCCGACTAAGGTCATCTCGGAGATGTTGGGACGCAGCATTTCCTCCCTATAGCTAAATCTCTGCTCTGGCACGCCACCGGTCCCAGTATTCGCTTGCCTCTCCCTCAACATTTTTTTCTTCAGCTCGCTTTTGCAGTCCCGGAAGCGGTGCTGTATAGATTTTAAGTCCCTCCTGAACTCCCCCAAAGTGTTGACAGCATCCCTGATCTCCTCCCACAACCTTTTCATTGCTGAAGGGGTGGCCTTCGGTGCCTGCAGCCTCCTAGCCCTCTCCATATAGGCCATTATAAGGGTCTATTTCTCCTCCCTGATATTCCTCTACTCCCACTGCCTTGGCTTCACCTGTGATGTGAGCCTCTGTTCTCTGGACTGTATTGCGCCCTCTCTGCACTCCTGCCTTGTCCCACTGGGCCCAGCCACTTGTTCTTCTTCAACAATGTGGCTTGGCCCACCCACTCTGACCTCTCCCCTTCCTCTCTAATTCCTCTCCCCCTTCTCTTACTCTCCTCCCTAATCTCGTGCCTCATCTCGTCCCTAATCTGCTGCCTAATCTCGTCCCTAATCTTGTAACTAATCCTCCTTCCCGCCATACTTTTTCAGAAGGTGAAAGGGGGTCAAAATAATGAAAAAAGTAAAAAATGCACAAAGTTGCAATGGATTTTAGAAAAAAGGGTAAGGTGTATAAATAAACACAGACAAATGTATAACAATGGACTTAATGAGGGGGTATAAACAATAAGTTGGGCTAAACTGAACAAAATATAACTCTAGATATGTTTAGTGTGAAACTATGAGGGAAGGGAGGGTATATGGGATGGGTATAGGTTTAACCTCCGGCCATTTTTTAATTTTCTTACCCTTAAGGACCAGGGCTATTTTTTACATTTCTGCTGTGTTTGTGTTTAGCTGTAATTTTCCTCTTACTCATTTACTGTACCCACAAATATTATATACCTTTTTCTTGCCATTAAATGGACTTTTTAAAGATAAGATTTTTTTAATCATATCATATAATTTACTATAAAAACAATTATAAAATATGATGAAAAAATGAAAAAAAAAAAACTTTTTCTAATTTTGACCCCCAAAATCTGTTAGACATCTACAACCACCAAAAAAACACCCATGCTAAATAGTTTCTAAAGTTTTTCCTGAGTTTAGAAATACCCAATGTTTACATGTTCTTTACTTGTTTTTGCAAGTTATAGGGCAATAAGTACAAGTAGAACTTTTATTTCCAAATCATTTTTTTTTCTTCAAAATTGTTACATTGTAACACTGATATCTGTCAGGAATCCCTGAATAACGCTTCACATGTATATACATTTCTTTTTAGTTAACAACCCAAAGTATTGATCTAGACCCATTTTGGTATATTTCACGCTTCCATTTCACCGCCAAATGCGATCAAATAAACAAAATCTTAACTTTTTCACTAACGTTTTCACAAACTTTAGCTATCTCACTGAAATTATTTACAAACAGCTTGTGCAATTATGGCACAAATGGTTTTAAATGCTTCTTTGGGATCCCCTTTGTTCAGAAATAGCAGACATATCTGGCTTTGGCATTACTTTTTGGTAATTAGAAGGCTGCTAAATTCCGCTGCGCACCACACTTGTATTATGCCCAGCAATTTTAGCTTTAGTGTAGAGATCAGCCTCACACCAGACACATCGCACCCCCTGATCCCTCCCTGACCCACTCAAACAGCTCTCCCACCCCCCCACCCCCGACCTCACAATTGTCACCGCCATCTTAGATACTGGCAAACAGTCTGCCAGTATAAAAATAAAGGCTGTTTTTTTTTTAAGATTTTATCTTTAGTGTAGGATTCCCCATTACTCCCCAATCTCCCTGATCCCCCCAAACAGCTCTGTAAACTTCCCCCCTCAATCTATTGGCTGCCATCTTAGGTACTGGCAGTACCCATTAACTACAAAATTTGCCCCCCAATTTCTGTAGTGTAGCTGCCTATCCTTAATACCCTACCCACCCTCCCCCTCCCAGATCCCATCTCAAACATTTTTTCCCTCTCCCTTCTTTGACTCCTGTTAATGTATTGTAATGTAAACTGAATGTAGTGTGTGCGCACGCTCCCCCCCCCCACCCCCGCCTCCTTGCTTGCTCCAGGAAACAGGGGAAAGGATCCAGATGTCTACCAACGATGGGCCACCCACCCGGCTCCCTGCAATGGCTCCCACCCACCAACGATCGGCACCATCGCTGGCCGATGCAGAGAGGGCCACAGAGTGGCTCTCTCTGCATCAGATGCCTATTTTTTTTTTATTGCAGGATGCCTCAATATTGAGGCATCACTGCAATAACATGAAAGCGGCTGGAAGCTTGAAAACCCTGAGGACATATAGATTCGGCCTTGGTCATTAAGTTACAGTTTTTGTAGGACGTACCCTGTACGTCCTTGGTCCTTACAGGGTTAAAGGGAATGGGATATGGAGTGTATGTAGTGTTACTGCTATTTGTATGTATGTATTGAATGTGTTTGCCTGTAAATGAAAGTAAATATATTTAACTATGTGTAAGGAATGAAAAAGAAAGCAGCACTCGCACACTCACCCAGACAGATTTGTACACCAATACAATTATCTCTCGCTATCTCTCTCTCACTATCTTTCTCTCTCACTATCTCTCTCTCACTATATCTCTCTCTCACACTCTCTCTCTCACTATCTCTCTCTCTCACTATCTCTCTCTCTCACTATATATCTCTCTCACTATATATCTCGCACTATATATCTCTCTCTCACTATATCTCTCTCTATATATATCTCTCTCACTATATCTCTCTCTCACTATATCTCTCTCACTATATATCTCTCTCACTATATATCTCTCTCACTATATATCTTTCTCACTATATCTCTCTCACTATATATCTCTCTCACTATATATCTCTCACTATATATATCTCTCTCACTATATATCTTTCTCACTATATCTCTCTCACTATATATCTCTCTCACTATATATCTCTCTCACTATATATCTCTCACTATCACTATCTCTGACTATCTTTTATGTATCCATGTTCAGAGCATGCAAATATACCCTATGTAAATGCTTAATGACGTACCAGTTTGCAAAGTAAACAAGATACAGGTGTGGTGTTGTGAAGATTTGTATGTGTGCAATGTGGAGTAGTTTGAATTCGCGTAAGCTCAGATTGAGTTTCTGAATCCACATATGTTTTTAAGGAATGTGTATAAAGTGATGTCAAAGTGATCATTTGCATAACATTATCATAATTTAGTATTGGAAAATCCTAATTATAATTTTTGATCGTTTCGTATTTAGCTGTTCTAAATATTTTATTTTAAAAATCTTTCCTAATCACCAATGTGAATGTTTAGTTTGTATATAAATGTTTAGTTTGTATATAAGTGTGCAATTTGTTGTTCTTGTTTTCTTCCGTGATGCAGATCCAAACGTATTTGTTGTATGTACAACACCAATGTCGCTGTCCCAGTATGGAAAAAGGTAGGGAGAGATTCCAATAATTAAAAGTTCAATTTATTGAGTATAGACATTAAAACAGCATACAAACACACTCCACAGCTGACGTGTTTCCTGCCTCACGGGCAGTTCATCAGAGCTAAGGAAACAAATGTTACTAACAGCTGTTAAATTAGGAAAGGTGCAGTGATCACATCCGATCACAATCTAATATAGCAAAAACACTTGTAATTTAACTAATTTGTACCACAGGAAAAATATCCAAATTCAAAGTAACAAAATTTACATTACAGCTTAAAATAGAACATTATCTAAAATGAATGTTACAAATGTAACAAAATTTCATGTGAACCTTGTATGCAATACTCCTAAAGGGTATGTGTGGAAACGGCTTTTGCATAATATGTAGCTAACTAATATATACAAGATAAATGCAATCCATTTGTTGTAGTGAGCAAATACAAAGATAGCCGTAACCACAACTGGCACAGTAAGAGATATTAAGTATTATAAATCATGTGAATAAAAACTTTAGTGAAAATACATTTAATCTGGAAAATATTTTATATATAATCTAAGCACATCAACAAATGATATGGCCAGAACAAACAAAAACATATGTACCGCCTAAAAACGTATGAAGTTAGAGTAGTTAGTCTATAGCACACATAGGCCTAGATTTGGAGTTCGGCGGTAGCCGTCAAAACCAGCGTTAGAGGCTCCTAATGCTGGTTTTGGCCGCCCGCTGGTATTTGGAGTCAGTGATTAAAGGGTCTAACGCTCACTTTTCAGCCGCGACTTTTCCATACCGCAGATCCCCCTACGCCATTTGCGTATCCTATCTTTTCAATGGGATCTTTCTAACGCCGGTATTTAGAGTCGTTTCTGAAGTGAGCGTTAGAAATCTAACGACAAAACTCCAGCCGCCTGAAAATAGCAGGAGTTAAGAGCTTTCTAGCTAACGCCGGTTCATAAAGCTCTTAACTACTGTACCCTAAAGTACACTAACACCCATAAACTACCTATGTACCCCTAAACCGAGCTCCCCCCACATCGCCGCCACTCGATTAAAATTTTTAACCCCTAATCTGCCGACCGCCACCTACGTTATCCTTATATACCCCTAATCTGCTACCCCTAACACCGCCGACCCCTATATTATATTTATTAACCCCTAATCTGCCCCCCTCAACGTCGCCGACACCTGCCTACACTTATTAACCCCTAATCTGTCGAGCGGACCTGAGCGCTACTATAATAAAGTTATTAACCCCTAATCCGCCTCACTAACCCTATCATAAATAGTATTAACCCCTAATCTGCCCTCCCTAACATCGCCGACACCTACCTTCAATTATTAACCCCTAATCTGCCGAGCGGAGCTCACCGCTATTCTAATAAATGTATTAACCCCTAAATCTAAGTCTAACCCTAACACTAACACCCCCCTAACTTAAATATAATTTACATCTAACGAAATAAATTAACTCTTATTAAATAAATTATTCCTATTTAAAGCTAAATACTTATCTGTAAAATAAATCCTAATATAGCTACAATATAAATTATAATTATATTATAGCTATTTAGGATTAATATTTATTTTACAGGCAACTTTGTAATTATTTTAACCAGGTACAATAGCTATTAAATAGTTAAGAACTATTTAATAGTTACCTAGTTAAAATAATAAAAAATTTACCTGTAAAATAAATCCTAACCTAAGATATAATTAAACCTAACACTACACTATCAATAAATTAATTAAATACAATACCTACAATTATCTACAATTAAACCTAACACTACACTATCAATACATTAATTAAACACAATTCCTACAAATAAATACAATTAAATAAACTAGCTAAAGTACAAAAAATAAAAAAGAACTAAGTTACAAAAAATAAAAAAATATTTACAAACATAAGAAAAATATTACAACAATTTTAAACTAATTACACCTACTCTAAGCCCCCTAATAAAATAACAAAGCCCCCCAAAATAAAAAATTCCCTACCCTATTCTAAATTAAAAAAGTTACAAGCTCTTTTACCTTACCAGCCCTGAACAGGGCCCTTTGCGGGGCATGCCCCAAGAATTTCAGCTCTTTTGCCTGTAAAAGAATAAATACAATACCCCCCCCCCCAACATTACAACCCACCACCCACATACCCCTAATCTAACCCAAACCCCCCTTAAATAAACCTAACACTAAGCCCCTGAAGATCTTCCTACCTTGTCTTCACCATCCAGGTTCACCGATCCGTCCTGAAGAGCTCCTCCGATGTCCTGATCCAAGCCCAAGCGGGGGGCTGAAGAGGTCCATGATCCGGTCAAAGTCTTCATCCAAGCGGGGCAGAAGAGGATCTTCCATCCGATTGAAGTCATCATCCAGGCGGCATCTTCTATGGTCTTCCATCCGGAGCGAAGCGACAGGATCCTGAAGACCTCCAGCGCGGAACATCCATCCGGACCGACGACTGAACGACGAATGACTGTTCCTTTAAGGGACGTCATCCAAGATGGCGTCCCTCGAATTCCGATTGGCTGATAGGATTCTATCAGCCAATCGGAATTAAGGTAGGAATTTTCTGATTGGCTGATGGAATCAGCCAATCAGAATCTAGTTCAATCCGATTGGCTGATCCAATCAGCCAATCAGATTGAGCTCTCATTCTATTGGCTGATCGGAACAGCCAATAGAATGCGAGCTCAATCTGATTGGCTGATTGGATCAGCCAATCGGATTGAACTAGATTCTGATTTGCTGATTCCATCAGCCAATCAGAAAATTCCTACCTTAATTCCGATTGGCTGATAGAATCCTATCAGCCAATCGGAATTCGAGGGACGCCATCTTGGATGACGTCCCTTAAAGGAACAGTCATTCGTCGTTCAGTCGTCGGTCCGGATGGATGTTCCGCGCTGGAGGTCTTCAGGATCCTGCCGCTTCGCTCCGGATGGAAGACCATAGAAGATGCCGCCTGGATGATGACTTCAATCGGATGGAAGATCCTCTTCTGCCCCGCTTGGATGAAGACTTTGACCGGATCATGGACCTCTTCAGCCCCCCGCTTGGGCTTGGATCAGGACATCGGAGGAGCTCTTCAGGACGGATCGGTGAACCTGGATGGTGAAGACAAGGTAGGAAGATCTTCAGGGGCTTAGTGTTAGGTTTATTTAAGGGGGGTTTGGGTTAGATTAGGGGTATGTGGGTGGTGGGTTGTAATGTTGGGGGGGGGGGGGTATTGTATTTATTCTTTTACAGGCAAAAGAGCTGAAATTCTTGGGGCATGCCCCGCAAAGGGCCCTGTTCAGGGCTGGTAAGGTAAAAGAGCTTGTAACTTTTTTAATTTAGAATAGGGTAGGGAATTTTTTATTTTGGGGGGCTTTGTTATTTTATTAGGGGGCTTAGAGTAGGTGTAATTAGTTTAAAATTGTTGTAATATTTTTCTTATGTTTGTAAATATTTTTTTATTTTTTGTAACTTAGTTCTTTTTTATTTTTTGTACTTTAGCTAGTTTATTTAATTGTATTTATTTGTAGGAATTGTGTTTAATTAATTTATTGATAGTGTAGTGTTAGGTTAATTGTAGGTAATTGTAGGTAGTTTATTTAATTATTTTATTGATAGGGTAGTGTTAGGTTTAATTATATCTTAGGTTAGGATTTATTTTACAGGTAAATTTTTTATTATTTTAGCTAGGTAACTATTAAATAGTTCTTAACTATTTAATAGCTATTGTACCTGGTTAAAATAATTACAAAGTTGCCTGTAAAATAAATATTAATCCTAAAATAGCTATAATATAATTATAATTTATATTGTAGCTATATTAGGATTTATTTTACAGGTAAGTATTTAGCTTTAAATAGGAATAATTTATTTAATAAGAGTTAATTTATTTCGTTAGATGTAAATTATATTTAAGTTAGGGGGGTGTTAGTGTTAGGGTTAGACTTAGATTTAGGGGTTAATACATTTATTAGAATAGCGGTGAGCTCCGCTCGGCAGATTAGGGGTTAATAATTGAAGGTAGGTGTCGGCGATGTTAGGGAGGGCAGATTAGGGGTTAATACTATTTATGATAAGGTTAGTGAGGCGGATTAGGGGTTAATAACTTTATTATAGTAGCGCTCAGGTCCGCTCGGCAGATTAGGGGTTAATAAGTGTAGGCAGGTGTCGGCGACGTTGTGGGGGGCAGATTAGGGGTTAATAAATATAATATAGGGGTCGGCGGTGTTAGGGGCAGCAGATTAGGGGTACATAGGGATAACGTAGGTTGCGGCGGTTTACGGAGCGGCAGATTAGGGTTTAAAAAAAAAATGTAGGGGTTAATAAGTGTAAGGTAAGGGGTCTTTAGACTCGGGGTACATGTTAGAGTGTTAGGTGCAGACGTAGGAAGTGTTTCCCCATAGGAAACAATGGGGCTGCGTTAGGAGCTGAACGCTGCTTTTTTGCAGGTGTTAGGTTTTTTTTCAGCTCAAACAGTTCCATTGTTTCCTATGGGAGAATCGTGCACGAGCACGTTTTTGAGGCTGGCCGCGTCCGTAAGCAACTCTGGTATCGAGAGTTGCATTTGCGGTACAAATGCTCTACGCTCCTTTTTTGGAGCCTAACGCAGCATTTGTTTGAACTCTCGATACCAGAGTTAAATTTATGGTGCGGCCAGAAAAAAGCCTGCGGAGCGTTAACAGCCCTTTTACCGCCAAACTCCAAATCTAGGCCATAATTTGCTCTACTATGTATGGAATTCAAGAGAGTGAAAATTACTTTTTATCTATATATAATTTAACATCGCTAATTTTATTGGGCAACCAGTTTTTAGGGTGTAAATCCAAAATATCTCCTTCCTGCTGAGTGCCTGATATCTGTCACCTCCTCTAGCCCCTAGTGACACTTGTTCGATGCCCCTCTTCAGATGTTTTGGATGAGATGAATCTGCTCTTAGTATAGTATTGCCAGTGACTTCTTTCCTATAGACTTCTGTTATTATATACTGTTCAGTATGAAAAATCAGTACATCTAAATAAGGTATACAAACTTTTGAGGTACTGTGGGTAAATTTTAAATTATCATCATTTTCATTTAAGTAAGTGATGAAATTATCCAATTCTCCACCAGTACCCCCCCCCCCAGACTATTAATATGTCATCTATGTACCTAGAGTATAATTTGATGTCACTCTTGAAATTATTGATATCACCAAAAATGTTCTTATTTTCAAAATCTGCAATATAGCGATTTGCATATGAGGGGGCAAATTTCGCCCCCATTGCAGTACCTCTAAGTTGCAAATAGAAATCACCATTGAAAATGAAGTAATTCTGATTCAAAAGAAAGCTAATGGCCTGCAAGAAGAATGAGATTAATTCTGAATCATACCCTGAATATCTGTCTAGCATCCTCTTTATTGCACTGACTCCTAGTTCATGAGGGATGCAGGAATATAGAGAAACTGCATCTATAGTAACAAACCTATAACCCTCTTTCCATTGAAAATTCTGTGTGAGTCTGAGTAGATGTTTAGTATCTCTGAGTAATCCAGGCAAAGACTGTACAATGGGCTGTAACTGTGCATCTACCTATTGTCCTTGGTCCTTACAGGGTTAAAGGGAATGGGATATGGAGTGTATGTAGTGTTACTGCTTTTTGTATGTACAGGGAGTGCAGAATTATTAGGCAAATGAGTATTTTGACCACATCATCCTCTTTATGCATGTTGTCTTACTCCAAGCTGTATAGGCTCGAAAGCCTACTACCAATTAAGCATATTAGGTGATGTGCATCTCTGTAATGAGAAGGGGTGTGGTCTAATGACATCAACACCCTATATCAGGTGTGCATAATTATTAGGCAACTTCCTTTCCTTTGGCAAAATGGGTCAAAAGAAGGACTTGACAGGCTCAGAAAAGTCAAAAATAGTGAGATATCTTGCAGAGGGATGCAGCACTCTTAAAATTGCAAAGCTTCTGAAGCGTGATCATCGAACAATCAAGCGTTTCATTCAAAATAGTCAACAGGGTCGCAAGAAGCGTGTGGAAAAACCAAGGCACAAAATAACTGCCCATGAACTGAGAAAAGTCAAGCGTGCAGCTGCCAAGATGTCACTTGCCACCAGTTTGGCCATATTTCAGAGCTGCAACATCACTGGAGTGCCCAAAAGCACAAGGTGTGCAATACTCAGAGACATGGCCAAGGTAAGAAAGGCTGAAAGACGACCACCACTGAACAAGACACACAAGCTGAAACGTCAAGACTGGGCCAAGAAATATCTCAAGACTGATTTTTCTAAGGTTTTATGGACCGATGAAATGAGAGTGAGTCTTGATGGGCCAGATGAATGGGCCCGTGGCTGGATTGGTAAAGGGCAGAGAGCTCCAGTCCGACTCAGACGCCAGCAAGGTGGAGGTGGAGTACTGGTTTGGGCTGGTGTCATCAAAGATGAGCTTGTGGGGCCTTTTTGGGTTGAGGATGGAGTCAAGCTCAACTCCCAGTCCTACTGCCAGTTTCTGGAAGACACCTTCTTCAAGCAGTGGTACAGGAAGAAGTCTGCATCCTTCAAGAAAAACATGATTTTCATTCAGGACAATGCTCCATCACACGCGTCCAAGTACTCCACAGCGTGGCTGGCAAGAAAGGGTATAAAAGAAGAAAATCTAATGACATGGCCTCCTTGTTCACCTGATCTGAACCCCATTGAGAACCTGTGGTCCATCATCAAATGTGAGATTTACAAGGAGGGAAAACAGTACACCTCTCTGAACAGTGTCTGGGAGGCTGTGGTTGCTGCTGCACGCAATGTTGATGGTGAACAGATCAAAACACTGACAGAATCCATGGATGGCAGGCTTTTGAGTGTCCTTGCAAGGAAAGGTGGCTATATTGGTCACTGATTTGTTTTTGTTTTGTTTTTGAATGTCAGAAATTTATATTTGTGAATGTTGAGATGTTATATTGGTTTCACTGGTAAAAATAAATAATTGAAATGGGTATATATTTGTTTTTTGTTAAGTTGCCTAATAATTATGCACAGTAATAGTCACCTGCACACACAGATATCCCCCTAAAATAGCTATAACTAAAAACAAACTAAAAACTACTTCCAAAACTATTCAGCTTTGATATTAATGAGTTTTTTGGGTTCATTGAGAACATGGTTGTTGTTCAATAATAAAATTAATCCTCAAAAATACAACTTGCCTAATAATTCTGCACTCCCTGTATGTATTGAATGTGTTTGCGTGTAAATTAAAGAAAATATATTTATGTGTAAGGAATGAAAAAGAAAGCAGCACTCGCACACTCACCCAGACAGATTTGTACACCAATACAATTATCTCTTGCTATCTCTCTCTTACTATCTCTCTCTCACACACTATCTCTCTCTCTCACTATATCTCTCTCTCACTATCTCTCTCTCTCTCTCTCTCTCACTATCTCACTATCTCTCTCTCTGTCAGGATTTCACCTTTTCTATTCTCCTCCCACTTCCTCTATAAATCCTGTCACTCAAGATCAGACAGGTGCTTAGTATTTTGTTAATACAGACCTGTTTGTCTCTCTGCATCGAAGTGCTGACAGCCAGCTCTCTTACAAAAAGCCTCTCACAGAAATCCGGCATTCTGGAGTTTTCATAAACGGAATCTGTTTACTAAAAGATTGAGTACAAACGGACTTCCCAAACAGCTCAGGCTTTCTCCGGATTTACCGCGGATGGACTGAAACATTTACATACTGACTTGTCTGGGAATTGTTCCGCATCTCTACTTATCAGCTTGCCACTTACTGTTCAGCGTTTGCTGCTACACTGCTTGTTTTCCTACCGGAATCCCAACAAGCCGTTTCTCGGCATAAGACCACGCCCCCTGTGACGTAACAGGTACCGGGCTGAACGGTCACACAACCTCTGAGCTACCGCAGCGCTGCACATCCACAGAGCAGTATTCACAGAAGTATGAACTTTGCATAACCTATTTTAGGAGAGTCCTTCTGTATACATTTCTGCTCCATACTCTGCAGTGGGTATTCACGCTCCTGTGAAGCAACAGGTTTAAAGAGTAATCTGTGGAGATCAGTATTGATTTAGGTAGCTATTGTTAGGGAGATTCAGTTTAGCTAAGCCTGTCAGCTCTCAGTCTTAATTACTGCTCTTTCTTTTCCTTTTGCTCTAACCATTTGCTTTGGATTTAAGCAAGTAATTATTAGAATAACTCACATTTCATTTCCTTACTTTACAATTTGTTACAGCTTGAATAATCTGTGATACAAACTTACAATTTTGTTCCGCAACTGAGAATCCTTTAATATATACTATATCACTTCAGAGACAAAGCCAAATTTAACATAATACTAAGCCTTTACGGATCCAGCAGAACTCCCACAAAAAGTCTACAATCTTTCACAGAGAGTAGATCAGTTAAGCCATGGACTAAGGGAGTTGCAGGTAGAGAACCAAACTCTACGTGGTATTATTAAAGATTCCATGTCTAAATCTCCTCAGCCTGAACCCACACCTGAACCCCAAGTTTCATTACCAGATCTCTTCTCTGGCAATCGCAAGGTTTACAGGCAATTTAAGAATGCCTGCAACCTATTATTTAACCTCAAGCCCAAAACTTACAGCAATGACAGGATTAGGGTTCTCACCATAATTTCCTTCTTAAGAGGTGAGCCTAGGGTCTGGGCTGATACATGCTATGAATCTAACAATCCCATTCTGTCCTCATTGGATGATTTCTATGCCACCATGGATGAATTGTACCAGGATACCGACGTACAGTTTACAGCCAAAAATAAGATGAGAAGCCTCAAACAAGGACGCCGGGCTGTAGAGGAGTATATAACAGAGTTCAAACAGTTTGCCTCGGATTCCCAGTGGAATACTGTTGCTCTGAGGAATCAATTGCGCCTCGGTCTGTCCGATCAGCTAAAAGACGAACTCGCAAGAACTGACCTACCCTCATCTCTTGAAGCTCTCATGAAACTTGCCATCCAGATCGATAGAAGGCTCAGAGAGAGGAGACAGGAAAGAACTTACACAGAACCTACTAACGTCCCTTCGCAGGCAAGGTATTCCCATTCTACTCCATCTAAGCTAGCACCTGAACCAATGGAGATTGGTGTCATACGTGGTCCTCTCTCACTAACGGAAAGAAGAAGAAATCTCCAATTGTGTATGTACTGTGCTAACCCCACACATACTGTGAATGAATGCGATGTACTGCACAAGACAAAGAAAAGTAAGTCCAATTTCTTCTCTACTCACCCCTATGGAAAACAACCTACTTACTGTAATCTCTCTTTACTTTTACAGTGGGGAGTAAACAGAACCTTCAACACTGAAGCCATCATCGACTCTGGTGCTTATGGCAATTATATTGATAAAGATATTGTTGTAAAAAATAAAATTCTACTTGAATGCAAAGATAACCCTGTCTACATTTGTGTCATTGATGGCACTACCATCTCCTCTGGTCCCATCACTCACAACACCATACCTCTACAAGTTACAACTATTGATGGCCACTTAGAGATGTTAACTTTTGATGTTCTTCCATCTCCTTTATTCACAGTTGTTCTAGGCTTAAATTGGCTACAAATACATCAGCCACAGATTAATTGGCCTCTCCTTTTTGCAAGAATCATTGCTTTACACACAAAGAGTACCTACTACAAGTCACAGAACCAACCACCTCACTTCCCCATCACTATTCTGATTTTTCTTATGTTTTTAGCAAAAAGCAAGCGGAATCCTTACCTCCACACTGAGAGTATGACTGTCCCATAGAATTACAACCAGGGGCAACAGTACCATACGGTCATCATCTCTACCCACTCAGCCAACCCGAATTGGAACATCTTAAATCATACATCGATGAAAACTTACGGAAGGGCTTCATCCGTCCCTCAACATCTCCAGCTGGCGCAGGGATTTTCTTCGTCAGAAATAAAGACTCCAGTCTTAGACCGATAATAGATTATCGAGAATTGAACAAGAGGACTGTAAAGAATCGTTATCCTCTGCCGCTCATCCCCGAACTCATTGAAAGGCTTTATCAAGCAAAAATCTTTACCAAACTTGACTTACGCGGGGCGTACAACCTTGTCCGAATTATAAAGGGAGATGAGTGGTTTACGGCCTTCCGGACGAGATATGGGCATTTTGAATACCTGGTTATGCCTTTCGGGCTATGCAATGCCCCTGCCACCTTCCAGCATTTTGTCAACGATGTTTTCAGAGACCTCCTAGACATTTGCTTGGTAATATATCTCGACGATATTCTCATTTACTCAAATTCAGAACAAGATCACATAAAACACGTTAGGATGGTTTTAACAAGATTAAGAGAACACCACTTATACGCAAAGCCGGAGAAGTGCTCCTTCCATACCACAGAATTGTCCTATCTTGGTTATTACATCAGTTCAAAAGGAATAAAGATGGAGGATACAAAGGTCCAAACAGTTAGGGATTGGGTCAGGCCTAAAAGCAGAAAAGAATTACAATGTTTCCTCGGCTTTGCGAACTACTATAGAAAGTTCATTAAAAACTTCTCTTGTATCGCTAAACCCTTGTCTCGACTTACAGCAGTAACAACTCCATTCGAATGGACTGTGGAGGCTACAGAAGCATTCAACAACCTAAAGCAAAGATTCACCACAGCTCCGATCTTATCTTTCCCTGATCCGTCACTACCTTACATCTTGGAGGTTGATTCCTCTGACTACGCCGTTGGTGCCAATCTTTCCCAGAGATCTTCCCTTTCTGAACCCATACATCCAGTTGCATACTTTTCCAAGATCATGTCTTCAGCTGAACGCAACTACCCTATAGGAGAGAAGGAGCTCCTAGCAATTAAACGTTCACTCAAACACTGGAGACATCTCCTGGAGGGGACTGAACAGCCTATAACAATATATACTGATCACAAAAATCTTGAATACCTGCAGTCAAATAAGACCCTTTCCTCCCGACAGATTCGATGGTACCTTTATTTTTCACGCTTCAATTTCGTCATAGTCTATAAACCAGCTAATAAGAACCGTAAAGCTGATGCTCTATCCCGTATGGATGACATTCCTTCCTGTCCTCCGATTACAAAGCAGATCATTCCCAGCGAACGTTTCATTGGACTATCTGATATCTTCACTAATCAGTTAAAAGATTCCTTAACGCTTGATGAACAAGTTCCCCACAACAAGCTCACCAAAAAACCAAATGGTCTCATTTACCATCTGGAAAAACTCTACATTTCCCCCTCTCTCAGAATATCCATCATAGAACGTTTCCATGATCTACCGACGTCTGGACATCAGGGTATCAACAGAACTGCAGAAAAGATTTCACGTGAATTTTGGTGGCCAGATTTAACACACACCGTCTCCCAGTATGTTAAATCCTGTGTTGTCTGTGCAACGACAAAACCTGAGAAAAGATCCCCCTATGGACTCCTCATGCCCATTCAGGTCCAAGACAAACCTTGGCAACATGTTGGATTAGATTTCATTATTGAACTTCCCCTCTCTAATAAACAAAATACTATCTTGGTCGCAATAGATCTGTTCAGCAAGATGGCACATTTTATCCCGTTTCACAAGCTTCCAACATCTGCTGAAACGGCCCAACTGTTCCTCCAACATATAGTAAAATTACATGGTGTACCACGCATTATAACATCAGATCGTGGAACACAATTTACGTCCAGATTCTGGAGACAACTATCTTCTCTCTTAGAGATTGATCATCGATACAGTACCTCCTTCCATCCCCAAACTAATGGCCAAACGGAACGGGCCAACCAGTGGCTGGAAAAGTATCTGCGTGCCTATTGTTCACAACATCAGGACAATTGGGTTCAGTTTCTTCCTATGGCAGAGTTCGCTTTCAACGATTCTCTCAACTCAACCACAAAGATGATTCCGTTCTATGCCAACTATGGGTTCCATCCCACTATTCATTTTTCACCAGGAACTATCTCCAACTCTCCTAAAGTTGATGAACTATCCAATTCTTTACTGGAGACTTTCTGTATACTGCGCTCTAATATCCAACAAGCCCAAAACAGTCAGAAGCAGCATTACGACCTCAGACATCGTACTCCCCCGTCCTACTCAGTGGGTGATCTCGTATGGTTGTCTATGAAGAATCTCAAGCTGCAGTTGCCCAGTAAGAAACTGGGTAAGCTCTTTATCGGGCCTTTCTCCATAACAAAGGTGATAAACTCTAACGCTGTCACTTTGGACCTACCAGCTTCTATGCGAATACACCCCAGTTTCCATGTCTCCCTACTGAAACCTGCTCTCAGGATGAGGGATACCCAATTGGTGTTACCTCCTGCATCTCAATTACCTACTTCTGAAGAATTCGAAGTCCAATCAGTGCTTGACTCCAGATATCGGGGTGGTGTCTTGGAATATCTTGTGCGGTGGAAAGGATATTCTACGGACGAGGATTCCTGGGAGCCATCTTCTTACCTAAATGCCCCCGCATTGGTCTCCCTTTTCCACCACAGGCATCCCGATCGACCGAGATCTCAAGCTCTGGGAGCGCTTCTTTGAGGTGGGAGTGATGTCAGGATTTCACCTTTTCTATTCTCCTCCCACTTCCTCTATAAATCCTGTCACTCAAGATCAGACAGGTGCTTAGTATTTTGTTAATAGAGACCTGTTTGTCTCTCTGCATCGAAGTGCTGACAGCCAGCTCTCTTACAAAAAGCCTCTCACAGAAATCCGGCATTCTGGAGTTTTCATACTCATTCTTATTCACATCTTTGCTACTGGATTTCATACTTCAGGACTATCAAACCGGAACCTGTTTACTAAAAGATTGAGTACAAACGGACATCCCAAACAGCTCAGGCTTTCTCCGGATTTACCGCGGATGGACTGAAACATTTACATACTGACTTGTCTGGGAATCGTTCCGCAGCTCTACTTATCAGCTTGCCACTTACTGTTCAGCGTTTGCTGCTACACTGCTTGTTTTCCTACCGGAATCCCAACAAGCCGTTTCTCAGCATAAGACCATGCCCCCTGTGACGTAACAGGTACCGGGCTGAACGGTCACACAACCTCTGAGCTACCGCAGCGCTGCACATCCACAGAGCAGTATTTACAGAAGTATGAACTTCGCATAACCTATTTTAGGAGAGTCCTTCTGTATACATTTCTGCTCCATACTCTGCAGTGGGTATTCACGCTCCTGTGAAGCAACAGGTTTAAAGAGTAATCTGTGGAGATCAGTATTGATTTAGGTAGCTATTGTTAGGGAGATTCAGTTTAGCTAAGCCTGTCAGCTCTCAGTCTTAATTACTGCTCTTTCTTTTCCTTTTGCTCTAACCATTTGCTTTGGATTTAAGCAAGTAATTATTAGAATAACTCACATTTCATTTCCTTGCTGTTACTTTACAATTTGTTACAGCTTGAATAATCTGTGATACAAACTTACAATTTTGTTCCGCAACTGAGAATCCTTTAATATAGACTATATCACTTCAGAGACAAAGCCAAATCTAACACTCTCTCTCTCACACTATCTCTCTCTCTCTCTCTCTCTCTCTCTCTCTCTCACTCACTCTCTCTATCTCTCTATGACTATCTCTGACTATCTTTTACTATATCTAACCTCCAACGCCTAGACATTTACCTGTCTCGAAAAAGCAATACAGTCAATGTATCCATGTTCAGAGCATGCTTATATACCCTATGTAAATGCTTAATGATGTACCGGTTTGCAAAGTAAACAAGATACAGGTGTGCTGTTGCGAAGATTTGTATGTGTGCTATGTGGAGTAGTTTGAATTTGCGCATGCTCAAATTGAGTTTCTGAATCCACATAAGTTTTTAAGGAATGTGTATAATTTCGATGTCATAGTGATCATTTGCATAACATTATCATAATTTAGTATTGCAAAATCCTAATGTCAGTATATGGCCGGGTTATAACACAATATATTTAATAATAATTCTTTATTCTAAACCCCAACAAAATTCATATACCAAAAACCATAAAATTAATATAAAATTCCTGAATTCTTTTTATTAGTTAATATTTATAAACACATTGAAATATATTTGTAGGAACCAGAATATGTGTCAATACTATACAGTGTTTAAACTATTGTAATATGCTATTCAAAGATCATAAAAGTTGCCTTATTCATGATAGCCTTCCAAATCGGAGCTGCATTTAAAATATCACAATGAGACCAAGATATAAGCCACTAACATTCAGAGTGGTACAATTTCAACAGTGCTTAGTTAAACAGTAGGACAATATACACTCTAAATAAAACATCAGAAATAGGGGCCTATCTATCAAGCTCCGAAAGGAGCTTGATGCCCCGTGTTTCTGGCGAGTCTTCAGACTCGCCAGAAACAGCAGTTATGAAGCAGCGGTCACAAAGACCACTGCTCCATAACCTGTCCGCCTGCTCTGAGCAGGCGGACAGACATTGCCGGAAATAAACCCGATCGAGTACGATCGGGTTGATTGACACCCCCTGCTGGTGGTCCATTGGCCGCAAGTCTACAGGGGGCGGCGTTGCACCAGCTGAGATAAATTCTTAGTTACTTACAATTCAGCCCAGTTCTAAGATATATATATATATATATATATATATATATATATATATATATATATATATATATATTTGCCAGGTTGAATTACTTAGCATCAAGGATTTGTTTAACAATACACAGGCTATGAAATACTAGTTTTAAAATACAATTTATTCCTTTAAATCTGCTACATAAAGCAACAATGGATGTTTTTTTTAAATATTTAGCATACAAAAGGCAAGCTTAAAACTATTCAGGACTATGAACATGAATCCAAAATATAAATATGCTCTTTAAATCTATTAACTACAGTAGCAGTGAATATTCCTTCAAATCTGCTATTTGACTATAGTTGCTAAATATCCTTGATTCAAATATCAAAAATTAGATCATACATCACCAGTTTGAGCCAATTTGTAGTTCAAACTTTTCCAAATATTTTCAGATCACCTCATATAAAGATAAGTGTAATTGCAATTGATAAGAAAAGTATGGCCCACTTTGCTTATAGTTTGACTGTGTCCCACGCAACAGTCTTCAGTCAATTTAGCAAAATCATCAGCAGCCTCCTTTCTCATCTTGCATTCCAGCTTATATTGTCTAATCATGGGTGAGAATATGGGAGGCCTTTCGGAACCCTGTCCCTTCTTATTGGTTCATTTTGGAAATGTATGGTTGCTAGGGAAATGCATCTTTGTTAACAACCAATTGTCTTTTGGCTGTAATTCTTGCATCGCAACACTCGGGGCAGCATGACAAACAAACAGATTAATTTAACCATTTCTAGACAGTAAAAACATTTATTTAAAATGTGTATTTAAAAATGCAATAATTTCTTTATATTAATAAGTTACATGTTTACATGTACTGGACTATGTAACATTATTCATTCAGATTATTTGAATATGAAACATCAGTATTATTTCTAATATCTTATTATTATTACCTTGAAATCTATTTAAAAATAGCATTTGGTTATTTTTAATGCATATTTGAATGCATGACAATACCAAATGTAGATCTGAAATAAAAATAATAGTGTTATTAATCTTTATGTTAACACAGAAAATATCCACATGTCTGTTTTTATGATTAAGGACATCTTGTTTTCCTGTAACACAAAGGGAAAAATTGTCAAATATGTATACATCTATTTATAGCATTTGTCTAAAATATTACTATTAGTCATTGCTTTTCATATTTCTAATTATCCATTCCTATGCTTAAAAATACAGAGGCTAAGGAATTTTATGCTTTTTGTCTGAATATATATTTGAGTATCCCCTTATATGAGGATTATATAGATAATTTATTTTGCAAGGTTGATATTTTTTATTTTATTATTCTCTTTATGTTACACAGAGATTTCAAATGCCAATTATCTGTGTACTTACTAGATGCCTGGAATGAAAGAAATAATTGTTAGAAATGTTAAACATTCATATATTTATTTGCAATATTTATCAATCTCAGCAAATATGAATGTTATTTGTCTCTGTCTGGCCACTTTGATTGTCTAGAATTTATGGATTCAAATACAGCCTGGACATATGGCTGTGTAAGATGTGTACACAGCTCACAGGGGATCATTTAACAGGTACTTGTTAAAAGCTACAATTCCTTGAATATGTTTGCATTTTCAAACATTCTCACAGACGGATCGGCTCCTCACCTTGGGCAGGAAACCCATATATGGGCATGTACTTTTGAGGTTCCATCATGCTAATTTCCATTTCCTTGAAATTGTGAGCATCTCATTAGGCTTTAAATGAAAAGTTTTAGACATTTACGTCTCTATTCACTGTATGGGGTCATCTATCTGACAATCTTGCTCTTAGATGTTCTGTTAATCAAGAAAGGGAATCTTCATGGTTTGATCCAAGATTTACAACATACAAAAATATAGATGGGTTCAGAGTAGAAAAAGGGGACAATCTGATAGGGATTTTAAATTCACACCTCAGTGGGACATCTTTTGGAAACAGTCCTTTGTTCTCAGATGTGGAATACATAGAGTGTGATAAATGAGCATGCTCAAACTTACTATTTGAGAGATTTCATACTTATGTATATATATAATATAAGATAAAATATGTATATATATATATATATATATATATATCTGTATTTTCCACTGACATTTATAGATGCCCTGACACTAATTATAATTTTTGATCGTATCGTATTTAGCTGTTCTAAATATTTTATTTTAAAAATCTTTCCTAATCGCTAATGCAAATGTTTAGTTTGTATATAAGTGTGTAATTTGTTGTTCTTCTTCTTTTCTACCGTGATGCAGATCCAAACGTATTTGTTGAAGCCTCATTTTGTGTAAAATGTTATGTAGTTTTTGTTGTAAATAATTGTGTTTGTGGAATGCGAATCTGCTATGTTGTGTGAGCGATTGTTGTTTGTACATTTGACATGATTATTATTGGTGTCCATTAAGTTGTATGTGTAATTTGACAGAGCCATGTGTAGTTCTCGCGATATCAAGTGTTATATGAAAAATCTGTTTATTTTTCTGTTTCCATTGATCTCTATGGGGGAATCTCAATGTGCCTAGAGGGATATGGCTGCACCTCACTGACGAGGCCCACACTAGGCCGAAACGTACATCTGGGGTTTTGCCGTTTCTCTCATTCAGAGAGGGATTGTCTGGTATTTCAGGGCTGGACTGTACTGTGAAGTCAGGATCAGACTGATATACTTCAGGAAAGTTATTCTCTGTGAAAGGCTCATGTTGAGCAAAAAGAGGCTGCTTCTAGGGTGGAAACTAGCCATAGAACAAGTTATTATGCTATTGTTCGTTCTCAGGTTGAGCCCTTATCTCTTTTTATTTAAGAACAAATAGTTGTCTAACAAATTTGGTCAACAGAAGTATCATTCTAAGAAACCCAAAATGTAGCAACTGACCTTGAAAAAAGGGCAGTAAGCCAATTAGGAGGAGAATGAGCGCTTTTCTCTTTTTATTTATGCAAATTATGACTGTTAGGG
This sequence comes from Bombina bombina, assembly GCF_027579735.1. NCBI lineage: Eukaryota > Metazoa > Chordata > Amphibia > Anura > Bombinatoridae > Bombina > Bombina bombina. The sequence goes on along the minus strand of NC_069499.1, from coordinate 560,779,003 downwards.
AAGTCTCCCTAAACATGATGCGGGAATCCAGACGTGGACCCGTTGCTCAATGTGCCTAGAGGGATATGGCTGCACCTCACTGACGAGGCCCACACTAGGCCGAAACGTACATCTGGGGTTTTGCCGTTTCTCTCATTCAGAGAGGGATTGTCTGGTATTTCAGGGCTGGACTGTACTGTGAAGTCAGGATCAGACTGATATACTTCAGGAAAGTTATTCTCTGTGAAAGGCTCATGTTGAGCAAAAAGAGGCTGCTTCTAGGGTGGAAACTAGCCATAGAACAAGTTATTATGCTATTGTTCGTTCTCAGGTTGAGCCCTTATCTCTTTTTATTTAAGAACAGTTGTCTAACAAATTTGGTCAACAGAAGTATCATTCTAAGAAACCTAAAATGTAGCAACTGACCTTGAAAAAAGGGCAGTAAGCCAATTAGGAGGAGAATGACCACCCCCCAAAAAAATTATTATTAAAAAAAAAGATTGAACCAAGAAGCCAAAGACACAGCAGTAGCTAACTTGTCATTTTCGAGAACTAGGAAAAAACAAACAGACTAAAGGATTATCTGAAATCCTATTTAGCCTGCAGAAAAACATTTGAAGCCAAATTATGGAGAATTATCTTCATAGAAATGTTAGGACAAAAAGAAGGAATAACCATTTCCAATTTATATTGTCCGAAGACACCACTTTAGACAAAATAATCAAACTTATTTCAGAAAACTGCCTTATCCTAATGAAAAAAAAATAAGAAGAGACACAAGATAAAGTGGACAACTCAGAAACAAAACTTTAAAGGCAAAATCACATAGGCATAGGCTCAAAAAGAGAAACCTGCAAAAAAAAAAAAAACTTAAAACCGAATGAAGGTCACAGGCTTAATTCTAACTAAAGCCGGAACAAAACATAAAATGAAAAGAATATTAACAATCTTCCTGCAAAAAAAACTTGCATCTATCAAGAGCACAGTCCAAATAGGATGAACAAAAGAAGCCCCTGAATAATGAACTGATGATCCAGCCACCGAGACAGGGACTCTCTTGCTGTGGGATCCAAATAAATCCTATGAGAAGCCGAGTATAACCCCTGTACATTTGCGGAATCACACCTCATGTGAAAACGTGCAAATGAAAAAACATAGAGTGCGGCAAACATTAGGCCTAGAACTTCATTACAAAGACCTACTGAAGTACACAGAACAGACTTAAGATTTAAGCAAGCTAAAAACAACTTCAACCTTTTTTGTTCGGTCAGAGAGAGTCTCATAGAAACCGAGTCTTAGAAAAGGGACTGGACTGGGTAACAAGAGAACAACAAAAATCTTTTAGTGTGAGATATTGCTAAATGCAAACAGGGAGCCTGTACCAATATATCGACCAGGTAAGGAAACCCAGAAAAAACCCTGGATCTTATCACAAACAAGAGAGTACGCAGTATTTTTGAAAATATTCTAGGAGCAGTAGCCAGACCAAATGGAAAGGCAACAAACTGAAAAAGTTTGTCTAGGAATACAAACCTTAGAAACTAATAATGATCCTTATGAATAGGAACATGAAGGTAGACATCCTTAAAATCTATTGAGGACATAAATTGACATTGCTGCAAAAAAATTACTCCCATGGATTCCAGATCCGAAATGGGCTGAAAGAAGGCTTTGCTTTAAAAGCTATGATTACGGCATTTCACTGAAACACGTAAGCTTGCCAGCCAGAGGTCTTCTTTTGTGGACTGTTTATTTGCTGTTTTAATCTTGGAATAAAATTTAAGTTTTACTTTATATGCCCCTGCTCCCTTTTCATTTTGGTTTGCTTTAAAAGGAGCCTTTGGAACATGAAATGGAGGAAACCTTAATCTGAGAGGCCCCACCCTGAAATCTATTCAATAACCCTGAGAAACTATAATAAAAAAACAAACAGAAAGAAAGTTTTCCTCTGTGAAAAGCAGAATTGGTCAAAAATAAGTTACTCCCAGGTGGTTACCAGGTCATAGAACAAGCCACTGGGCTGTTGTTCCTGGCAGACTGTTTCCTAAACAGAATGGAACCAAACCTCCTGAGAAAGGTATAACCTGCACCCTACCAAAATATCTGAATTGGGGGAGCACCATCATGCTAACTTGGATGAGGGAGTAGGTCGATTAGATCTGTTCTAATGTGCACTAGGCTTCCATGTTGAATTGGAAAATACTTCTTTGGGATTGCTGTTCTTTACTCTGATGAAAGGGCCAAAAATGTTTAGGTGCTTTAAATTTACCCTTAGATTTGAGGAAGAAAAGCTCCAATACCTCACAGAAAAAATAATAAAGTCCAACTCATAACCAAACAACATCATTCCCTGAAAAGAAAGAGATAAAAGTCTAGATTTGGAAACCATATCAGCTTACCAGTACTTAAACCACAAAGCCCTTATAGAAAGAATAGCTAATGACACTCTTAAAACTAATCTATGTTAAGTCAATAACTGCCTCACAAATTAAAGAATTGACTAAAGGGTGTCAGGGCTTTTCCCCTGATTTGTTTGCCATGTGCTGCTGGCAGCCATTTTGCTTACCTTTTCTTGCTGAATCTGGTGCACAGTGTGTGATGCTGCTCATTTCCTGCATGCCCTCTTATGGCCAGACTGTTGTACATCATCCGTGTGAGACAGGTTGCAGTCTCAGAATTGTGATGTCATCACTTATTATTTAAAGGGCCTCTGTTCAGTATGCTTTGCACTTGCATTGTCTCAGACCTGTTTGTGAGTTCCTGTTCCTGTATAGTGATGTCGCGAACTTAAAAATTTTGGTTTGCAAATGGCAGACTCGAACTTCCGGTATTGTTCGCGAACCGGTGAACCGCCATTGACTTCAATAGGCAGGCGAACTTTAAAACCTACAAGGACTCTTTCTGGCCACAATAGTGATGGAAAAGTTATTTCAAGGGGACTAACACCTTGACTGTGGCATGCTGGAGGGGGATCCATGTGAAAACTCCCATGGAAAATTACATAGTCGATGCAGAGTCTGCTTTTAACCCATAAAGGGCCTAAATCACCTAACATTCCTAAATTGTTTGCAATAACGTGCTTTAAAACATCAGTTATGATGTCGTATCGATCAGGTAGTGTAAGGGTTACGCCCGCTTCACAGTGACAGACCAAACTCCAAGTGTAATGCACCGCAAACAACTGCAAACAGTCCATTTGCACAACCACGAGATAGATAGATTTGATAGATAGATAAATAGATTACATAGCTCAATCGATGCAATATACATATGATCGATACAAATTACATAGATCAATAGATGCAATATACATTTGATAGATACGAATTACATCGATCAATAGATGCAATATCCATTTGATAGATACAAATGTTATCGATCCAAAGATGCAATATACATTTGATAGATATGAATTACATCAATCAAAAGATGTAATATACATTCTATAGATACGAATTACATCGATCAATAGATGCAATATACATTTGATAGATACGTTTGATAGTTAGATCGATTTGATAGATAAATAGATAGATTTGAAAGATATATAATTTCCCTGACAGAGTATAACAATAAGACATGCGGTCTGGGACCCGTGGTGTGTTAAGTAGTACTATTCTTAGCACTTTACTACAACCTGTTACTCCCCCTATCGGGGGAGGTCTATATGGCCTGCATTTTTTGAACAGGGAGATGGAAGAAGATGATTGGTCTGTCCTCCTACTTCAAATTTTTCAAAAACACAAGTGGCTGTCTCAAAACAGTCCGGACACGAGATAGATAGGATAGATAGATATACATAGATTGATAGTTAGATAGAATCGATAGAAGATAAATAGATAGATTTGTTAGATATATAATTACCCTGACAAAGTATAATAATTAAACATGCGGTCTGGGACCCATGGTAAAGTAGGTTGTGTTAAGTAGTACTATTCTTAGCACTTTCATCCCTGTAACTCCTCCTATCGGGGGAGGTCTATATGGCCTGCATGATTACCATGACAAAGTACAACAACAAGACACGGTCTGGGACCCATGGTAACTAGGTTGTGTTAAGTAAAACTTTTCTTAGCAGTTTAATCCCTCTTACTCCCCCTTTCGGTGGAGGTCTATATGGCCTGCATGATTACCCTGACAAAGTATAACAACAAAACATGCGGTGTGGGACCCATGGTAACTAGGTTGTGTTAAGTAGTACTATTCTTAGAACTTTAATCCCTGTTACTCCCCCTATGAAGGGAGGTCTATATGGCCTGCATGATTACCCTGACAAAGTATAATAACAAAACATGCGGTCTGGGACCCATGGTAACTAGGTTGTGTTAAGTAGTACTATTCTTAGCACTTTCATCCCTTTCACTCCTCCTATCGGGGGAGGTCTATATGGCCTGCATGATTACCCTGACAAAATATAACAACAATAACATAAATCAATAGTAGTTTGGGAGCGCTAGAAGCTAAATGAGAAAGTCTGGAGACTGAAGGACAATTTAGCAAAAATATATTTATTAAAACAATATAAAACAAGTATATAGCTTTTAGAATAAATTGTGGGACGTCTACCTTTGTAATTTAAGAACAAGTAAAATTTACTACATAAAAAGAGCACTTTGGTATATTTCTCTAAAAGATTCCACCTAGGTTTTTTCTTTAAATCATTTATCTTTGATTTCCACCTTAATTCTGATTCTGAGTGGACACAAGAGATTTCTCAGATATTATATCGGTTTCAACTTTTATACTGTTACTTTGTATCAGAAGGAAACAATTTACATATCATAGTCCAATATATTGTTGTTTTATACAGTTTAGGTTGTTAACTTTTTGTAGCAATGTCTTTTGGTATGTAATATATATACAAAGTTGGCTGTACTTGATATTTTTTGGTAGGGCTTACCGGCTCTTCTGACACATCTGTGTCTGATGGTATCTCGGTCTCTCTTACCGGTTTTTTTCTTTGTGTCTCTCCTCCTTGTATGATGTAGGTATCTCCGATGTCGAGAATGAAAACCTAGACCACGCTCCTGCGTGTATGGGTTTTTTCTCTATCGGTTTGAAGCGACTTTGGCCCCTAGGTCAGGATCTCGTTTTCCCCAGGCAGCTTCTTGATATAGGTGTTTGTCATGCACGTCTCAGCGTGTAGATATAATCTTGGACTTGAAATACAAACGGCCGTTTGTTTTTTTGAACTTTCTTTTCCCTCTGCTCCTTTCAATAGGGGATAGGTAAAGTTGTTTGTCCAATAATTAGAAAGCAGGTAACAGCAGGTAACGTCTACGCGTTTCGCCAGCAGGCTTTGTCAAGACGGATAGTGTTTGTTCTGAGCCCGGCAGTTTAGAAAGCCCTCTTTTCTTTTTAATTGGTCAGTTGTTCCTTCATTTTGATAGGTGTGATTTTTAAGGTGGATTTCTTTAGTATAAATAAGGTGGAATCTTTCCAGGTCTTTATCGCTTACTTCTGATAATTCTTATGTGTCTTTGGATATCTAATAATTATAGTTTTTTTTTGTTATAATATATATACTATATAATATATTCAGAATTAGTTATAGTGACATTCTCTATGATGGAATCTTATCACATTTAGCTTTTTTATTTGAAACAAAAATAATTTTTTATTTGAAACAAAAATAATTTTTTGCAATGAAATTCAAAAGACAAATTAATTCAAAATACAGTATTAGAAAGATTTTGAAACTTATAATTTCTTAATCTTAATGTGAGGTTTAGCCTTTACTTAGGCAGAACTAATTGCCTTTTTTGCTTTTAGAGTTATATGATATATAACTTTCTGATGTATGGTGAATGATTGGTATTTTGCAGAACTTTTATTTCTGAACTTTATATTTCCCCTTTATTTATCGTGTATATTTGTTTCTTTAACTGTTTGTTTATCGAATTGCACACTATTCTAGATGAGGATCAAGTTTTTTTAAATTGTGTTATATATATTTTCATTGACTTTTAAGACAGAAGGAAAGGGGACAAGTCTAATTCTGAATTTAATCCTGCTGGATAAAGGGTTTGCATATTATAAATTAGCTCTGCTTCTGTTCTTAGGAGTTTTTCTTTAAAATTGCCTCCTCTCCATTCTGGTTTTAGCTTTTTTATGCCCCAGAAGGTGAAGTCTTTTAGATTGTTTTTGTGTATTTCTCTAAAGTGGGTATATAAATGTGTGTCTAGATTCCCTCTGTCTATACATGATAGATGTTCGCGTATGCGTTCCCTTAGAGTCCTGGTGGTCTCTCCTATGTATTGTAATTGGCATGTGCATTGTATAATGTAGATAACACCCTTATCCTGACATCTTATGGTTTCTTTTATATGATGAACTAAACCATTTGTATTTGACTTAATTTTCTTACATTTGTTACTAAATTTACAAGATCTGCAGCCGAAACAGGGGTAGAAACCAGCTAGTTTATTTCCTAATAGATCTTTTTCTAGTGTGGAAATTGTTTTAATTTGTTTAAACTCACTGGGAGCTAGTATTTTTTTTTTAAATATTTTGCTTTTTTAAAGATGATTTTCGGATTATCTGCCATTTTTTCACCTATAAGGGGATCTGTTTGAACTAGGTGCCAGTGTTTTTTGATTATTTTTTGTAAAATATAGTGATCACAATTATAATCAGTAATTAGTGCAACATTAAATTTATCCTCTTTCTCTTCTTTATTGTCCAAATTGTTAGAGTTTTTATTTTTATATGTAAGTAGAGTGTTTCTATCTTTTTGATCTACCTGTTCTTTTGCCTTTTTTATTGTTTCTATATTATACCCTCTGTCTATGAATTTCTTTTCAAGTATCTCGGTTTGTTCTAAATAATCTGAGGTTTTTGTACAATTTCGTTTTATTCGGAGGTATTGTCCTTTGGGGATATTTTCCTTCCATTTATTTAAATGACAGCTTTTAAAGCGTATTAGGTTATTTGCTTCTACTTTTTTGAAGTGTGTTTTTGTTGTTATTTCTTTTTCAACAATTTCAATATCCAGGTCTAGGAATGTAATTTTTTCTTTACTTATATTATGTGTGAAGTTTATTCCTATATCATTATTATTCATGTCTGTGATGAATTTATCTAGCTCTATGGATGACCCTTTCCATATAAAGATGATGTCATCAATGTACCTCTTATAGAGCACGAGATTTGCACCGAGCTCATGTTTAGGAATTAATTCTTCTTCCCATTTTCCCAAAAATAAATTTGCATAGCTCGGTGCAAATCTCATGCCCATGGCGGTTCCCTTTGTTTGCAGATAGAATCTCTTGTTAAAGGAAAAATAATTCTGGTTCAAAATAAAATCAATACCTTGAAGTATAAAGTCTCTTTGTCTTTGATTTAATGTATTATCCCTAGTCATATACATTTCCGCTGCTTTTGTGCCTAGTTGATGTTGTATGCTCGTGTATAAAGAGGAAACATCGCACGTGCCAATCAAATAGTTATCTTTCCATTCTAAGTTATTGAGATTTTGTAATATATCAGTAGTATCTTTAAGGTAGGAGGGTAGAATTTTTACATATTTTTGCAGAAAGTTGTCAATGTATTGTGATAAGTTTGCAGTTATAGACCCTATTCCAGATATTATAGGCCTACCAGGTGGATTAGTGAGATTTTTGTGCAGTTTTGGCAGGTAATAGAACACAGGTATTTTTGGGTATTTAGGACATAGAAAATCAAATTCCTTTTTATGAATTATGTTTTGACTTTGGGCATCTTTTAGTATGTTTGTTAGTTTGTTTAAAAATTTTTTTGTTGGATCCATTTTAATTTCTTTGTAAGTGTCTATGTCTCCTAGGAGTCTGTTAACCTCATTGATAAAGCTTGTTGTGTCTAAAAGGACAATCCCTCCTCCCTTATCCGCAGCCTTAATTGTCAGTTCTTTATCTTTTTGTAGGTTTTTTTATTATTGTATTTTCTTTTCTAGACAAATTTCTTAGTTTATGTTTATTGTATTTTAATTTAGCAATATCATTTTGTACTAGTTTTTCAAAGAGCTCGAGGTTTCTTCCTTTTTCATTAGTTGGATAGAATTTTGATTTCAATTTTAAATTTGTGTGTTTTATTTCTGGGGTTGCTGTATCTGTATTCGTGATTGTTCTATTAGAAGTTATTTGTCTTTCTATTGGATTTTTTGCAAAGAATCTTTTTAATGTTAACTTTCGTACAAATTGGCTTACGTGAATATGTGTATTAAATTTATTCATTTTGGCCGTAGGGGCAAAACTTAGACCAAGTTGTAGCACTTTTTCTTGCTCTTTTGTTAGTATTTTGCTACTTAGATTAAAAATCCCTATTGGTGGGTTTATTTTGTTTTCTTGTACCAGAATTATTTTTCCTTTAACAAGAGATTCTATCTGCAAACAAAGGGAACCGCCATGGGCACGAGATTTGCACCGAGCTATGCAAATTTATTTTTGGGAAAATGGGAAGAAGAATTAATTCCCAAACATGAGCTCGGTGCAAATCTCGTGCTCTATAAGAGGTACATTGATGACATCATCTTTATATGGAAAGGGTCATCCATAGAGCTAGATAAATTCATCACAGACATGAATAATAATTATATAGGAATAAACTTCACACATAATATAAGTAAAGAAAAAATTACATTCCTAGACCTGGATATTGAAATTGTTGAAAAAGAAATAACAACAAAAACACACTTCAAAAAAGTAGACGCAAATAACCTAATACACTTTAAAAGCTGTCATTTAAATAAATGGAAGGAAAATATCCCCAAAGGACAATACCTCCGAATAAAACGAAATTGTACAAAAACCTCAGATTATTTAGAACAAACCGAGATACTTGAAAAGAAATTCATAGACAGAGGGTATAATATAGAAACAATAAAAAAGGCAAAAGAACAGGTAGATCAAAAAGATAGAAACACTCTACTTACATATAAAAATAAAAACTCTAACAATTTGGACAATAAAGAAGAGAATGAGGATAAATTTAATGTTGCACTAATTACTGATTATAATTGTGATCACTATATTTTACAAAAAATAATCAAAAAACACTGGCACCTAGTTCAAACAGATCCCCTTATAGGTGAAAAAATGGCAGATAATCCGAAAATCATCTTTAAAAAAGCAAAACATTTTAAAAAAATACTAGCTCCCAGTGAGTTTAAACAAATTAAAACAAATTCCACACTAGAAAAAGATCTATTAGGAAATAAACTAGCTGGTTTCTACCCCTGTTTCGGCTGCAGATCTTGTAAATTTAGTAACAAATGTAAGAAAATTAAGTCAAATACAAATGGTTTAGTTCATCATATAAAAGAAACCATAAGATGTCAGGATAAGGGTGTTATCTACATTATACAATGCACATGCCAATTACAATACATAGGAGAGACCACCAGGACTCTAAGGGAACGCATACGCGAACATCTATCATGTATAGACAGAGGGAATCTAGACACACATTTATATACCCACTTTAGAGAAATACACAAAAACAATCTAAAAGACTTCACCTTCTGGGGCATAAAAAAGCTAAAACCAGAATGGAGAGGAGGCAATTTTGAAGAAAAACTCCTAAGAACAGAAGCAGAGCTAATTTATAATATGCAAACCCTTTATCCAGCAGGATTAAATTCAGAATTAGACTTGTCCCCTTTCCTTCTGTCTTAAAAGTCAATGAAAATATATATAACACAATTTAAAAAAACTTGATCCTCATCTAGAATAGTGTGCAATTAGATAAACAAACAGTTAAAGAAACAAATATACACGATAAATAAAGGGGAAATATAAAGTTCAGAAATAAAAGTTCTGCAAAATACCAATCATTCACCATACATCAGAAAGGTATATATCATATAACTCTAAAAGCAAAAAAGGCAATTAGTTCTGCCTAAGTAAAGGCTAAACCTCACATTAAGATTAAGAAATTATAAGTTTCAAAATCTTTCTAATACTGTATTTTGAATTAATTTGTCTTTTGAATTTCATTGCAAAAAATTATTTTTGTTTCAAATAAAAAATTATTTTTGTTTCAAATAAAAAAGCTAAATGTGATAAGATTCCATCATAGAGAATGTCACTATAACTAATTCTGAATATATTATATTATATATATATTATAACAAAAAAAACTATAATTATTAGATATCCAAAGACACATAAGAATTATCAGAAGTAAGCGATAAAGACCTGGAAAGATTCCACCTTATTTATACTAAAGAAATCCACCTTAAAAATCACACCTATCAAAATGAAGGAACAACTGACCAATTAAAAAGAAAAGAGGGCTTTTTAAACTGCCGGGCTCAGAACAAACACTATCCGTCTTGACAAAGCCTGCTGGCGAAACGCGTAGACGTTACCTGCTGTTACCTGCTTTCTAATTATTGGACAAACAACTTTACCTATCCCCTATTGAAAGGAGCAGAGGGAAAAGAAAGTTAAAAAAAACAAACGGCCGTTTGTATTTCAAGTCCAAGATTATATCTACACGCTGAGACGTGCATGACAAACACCTATATCAAGAAGCTGCCTGGGGAAAACGAGATCCTGACCTAGGGGCCAAAGTCGCTTCAAACCGATAGAGAAAAAACCCATACACGCAGGAGCGTGGTCTAGGTTTTCATTCTCGACATCTGAGATACCTACATCATACAAGGAGGAGAGACACAAAGAAAAAAAACGGTAAGAGAGACCGAGATACCATCAGACACAGATGTGTCAGAAGAGCCGGTAAGCAAGCCCTACCAAAAAATATCAATTTTTACTGAGTACAGCCAACTTTGTATATATATTACATACCAAAAGACATTGCTACAAAAAGTTAAGAACTTAAACTGTATAAAACAACAATATATTGGACTATGATATGTAAATTGTTTCCTTCTGATACAAAGTAACAGTATAAAAGTTGAAACCGATATAATATCTGAGAAATCTCTTGCGGCCACTCAGAATCAGAATTAAGATGGAAATCAAAGATAAATGATTTAAAGAAAAAACCTAGGTGGAATCTTTTAGAGAAATATACCAAAGTGCTCTTTTTATGTAGTAAATTTTACTTGTTCTTAAATTACAAAGGGAGACGTCCCACAATTTATTCTAAAAGCTATATACTTGTTTTATATTGTTTTAATAAATATATTTTTGCTAAATTGTCCTTCAGTCTCCAGACTTTCTCATTTAGCTTCTAGCGCTCCCAAACTACTATTGATTTTTGTTATTGTGTATTAATTTACGGTAATTATAGGGAAGATTACCTGTGAGGGAGCTTTGAGAAAAAATACCTGGCGCTGCTCTTTATATACTTATATCTAAAATATAACAACAAGACATGCTGTCTGGGACCCATGGTAACTAGGTTGTGTTAAGTAAAACTTTTCTTAGCAGTTTAATCCCTCTTACTCCCCCTTTTGGTGGAGGTCTACATGGCCTTCATGATTACCCTGACAAAGTATAACAACAAAACATGCGATGTGGGACCCATGGTAACTAGGTTGTGTTAAGTAGTACTATTCTTAGAACTGTAATCCCTGTTATTCCCCCTATCAAGGGAGGTCTATATGGCCTGCATGATTACCCTGACAAAGTATAATAACAAAACATGCGGTCTGGGACCCATGGTAACTAGGTTGTGTTAAGTTTTACTTTTCTTAGCACTTTAATCCCTGTTACTCCCCCTATCGGGGGAGGGCTATATGGCCTGCCTGATTATCCTAACAAAATCTAACAACAAGACATGCGGTCTGGGAACCACTGTTAATGTTAACTAGGTTGTGTTAAGTTGTACTATTCTTAGCACTTTAATCCCTGTTACTCCCCCTATCAAGGGAGGTCTATATGGCCTGCATGATTAACCTGACAAAGTATAACAACAAAACATGCGTTCTGGGACCCATGGTAACTATGTTGTGTTAAGTAGTACTATTCTTAGCATTTTCATCCCTGTAACTCCCCCTATCGGGGGTTGTCTATATGGCCTGCATGATTACCCTGACAAAGTATAACAACAAAACATGCGTTCTGGGACCCATGGTGGTACTGGTATAACTAGGTTTTCTTAAGTATTACTATTCTTCGCAGTTTAATCCCTGTGATTGGTCTGTCCTCCTACTTCAAATTTGTCAAAAACACAAGTGGCTGTCTCAAAACAGTCCGGACAGAAGATAGATAGATAGATAGATAGGATAGATAGATATACATAGATTGGTAGTTAGATAGAATTGATAGAAGATAAATAGATACATTTGTTAGATATATAACTACCCTGACAAAGTATAATAATTAAACATGCGGTCTGGGACCCATGGTAACTAGGTTGTGTAAAGTAGTACTATTCTTAGCACTTTCATCCCTGTAACTCCTCCTATCGGGGGAGGTCTATATGGCCTGCATGATTACCATGATTACCATGACAAAGTATAACAACAAGACACGCGGTCTGGGACCCATGGTAACTAGGTTGTGTTAAGTAGTACTTTTCTAAGCACTTTAATCCCTGTTACTCCCCCTATCGGGGGAAGTCTATATGGCCTGCATGATTACCTTACCAAAATATAACAATAAGACATGCGGTCTGGGAACTAGTGTTAACTAAGTTGTGTTAAGTTGTACTATTCTTAGCACTTTAATCCCTGTTACTCCCCCTATCAAGGGAGGTCTATATGGCCTGCATGATTACCCTGACAAAGTATAACAACCAAACATGCGGTCTGGGACCCATGGTGGTTCGTGTATAACTAGGTTTTCTTAAGTATTACTATTCTTAGCAGTTTAATCCCTGTGATTGGTCTGTTCTCCTACTTCAAATTTGTCAAAAACACAATTGGCTGTCTCAAAACAGTCCGGACACAAGATAGATAGATAGATAGGATAGATAGATAGATATACATAGATTGATAGTTAGATAGAATCGATAGAAGATAAATAGATAGATTTGTTAGATATATAATTACCCTGACAAAGTATAATAATTAAACATGCGGTCAGGAACCCATGGTAACTAGGTTGTGTTAAGTAGTACTATTCTTAGCACTTTCATCCCTGTAACTCCTCCTATCGGGGGAGGTGTATATGGCCTGCATGATTACCCTGACAAAGTATAACAACAAGACACGTGGTCTGGGACCCATGGTAACTAGGTTGTGTTAAGTAGTACTTTTCTTAGTATTTTAATACCTGTTACTCACCCTATCGGGGGAGGTCTATATGGCCTGCATGATTACCCTTACAAAATATAATAATAAGACATATGCTCTGGGACCCATGGTAAGGTTGTGTTAAGTAGTACTGTTTTTAGCATTTTAATACCTGTTACTCACCCTATCGGGGGAGGTCTATATGGCCTGCATGATTACCCTTACAAAATATAATAATAAGACATATGCTCTGGGACCCATGGTAAGGTTGTGTTAAGTTTTTCTATTCTTAGCACTTTAATCCCTGTTACTCCCCCTATTGGGGGAGGGCTATATGGCCTGCCTGATTATCCTGACAAAATCTAACAACAAGACATGCGGTCTGGGAACCACTGTTAATGTTAACTAGGTTGTGTTAAGTTGTACTATTCTTAGCACTTTAATCCCTGTTACTCCCCCTATCAAGGGAGGTCTATATGGCCTGCATGATTAACCTGACAAAGTATAACAACAAAACATGCGTTCTGGGACCCATGGTAACTATGTTGTGTTAAGTAGTACTATTCTTAGCATTTTCATCCCTGTAACTCCCCCTATCGGGGGTTGTCTATATGGCCTGCATGATTACCCTGACAAAGTATAACAACAAAACATGCGTTCTGGGACCCATGGTGGTACTGGTATAACTAGGTTTTCTTAAGTATTACTATTCTTCGCAGTTTAATCCCTGTGATTGGTCTGTCCTCCTACTTCAAATGTGTCAAAAACACAAGTGGCTGTCTCAAAACAGTCCGGACAGAAGATAGATAGATAGGATAGATAGATATACATAGATTGATAGTTAGATATAATTGATAGAAGATAAATAGATACATTTGTTAGATATATAACTACCCTGACAAAGTATAATAATTAAACATGTGGTCTGGGACCCATGGTAACTAGGTTGTGTAAAGTAGTACTATTCTTAGCACTTTCATCCCTGTAACTCCTCCTATCGGGGGAGGTCTATATGGCCTGCATGATTACCATGACAAAGTATAAGAACAAGACACGCGGTCTGGGACCCATGGTAACTAGGTTGTGTTAAGTAGTACTTTTCTAAGCACTTTAATCCCTGTTACTCCCCCTATCGGGGGAAGTCTATATGGCCTGCATGATTACCTTACCAAAATATAACAATAAGACATGCGGTCTGGGAACTAGTGTTAACTAAGTTGTGTTAAGTTGTACTATTCTTAGCACTTTAATCCCTGTTACTCCCCCTATCAAGGAAGGTCTATATGGCCTGCATGATTACCCTGACAAAGTATAACAACCAAACATGCGGTCTGTGACCCATGGTGGTTCGTGTATAACTAGGTTTTCTTAAGTATTACTATTCTTAGCAGTTTAATCCCTGTGATTGGTCTGTTCTCCTACTTCCAATTTGTCAAAAACACAATTGGCTGTCTCAAAACAGTCCGGACACAAGATAGATAGATAGGATAGATAGATATACATAGATTGATAGTTAGATAGAATCGATAGAAGATAAATAGATAGATTTGTTAGATATATAATTACCCTGACAAAGTATAATAATTAAACATGCGGTCAGAAACCCATGGTAACTAGGTTGTGTTAAGTAGTACTATTCTTAGCACTTTCATCCCTGTAACTCCTCCTATCGGGGGAGGTGTATATGGCCCGCATGATTACCCTGACAAAGTATAACAACAAGACACGTGGTTTGGGACCCATGGTAACTAGGTTGTGTTAAGTAGTACTTTTCTTAGTATTTTAATACCTGTTACTCACCCTATCGGGGGAGGTCTATATGGCCTGCATGATTACCCTTACAAAATATAATAATAAGACATATGCTCTGGGACCCATGGTAAGGTTGTGTTAAGTAGTACTGTTTTTAGCATTTTAATACCTGTTACTCACCCTATCGGGGGAGGTCTATATGGCCTGCATGATTACCCTTACAAAATATAATAATAAGACATATGCTCTGGGACCCATGGTAAGGTTGTGTTAAGTTTTACTATTCTTAGCACTTTAATCCCTGTTACTCCCCCTATCGGGGGAGGGCTATATGGCCTGCCTGATTATCCTGACAAAGTATAACAACAAAACATGTGTTCTGGGACCCATGGTGGTACTGGTATAACTAGGTTTTCTTAAGTATTACTATTCTTCGCAGTTTAATCCCTGTGATTGGTCTGTCCTCCTACTTCAAATGTGTCAAAAACACAAGTGGCTGTCTCAAAACAGTCCGGACAGAAGATAGATAGATAGGATAGATAGATATACATAGATTGATAGTTAGATAGAATTGATAGAAGATAAATAGATACATTTGTTAGATATATAACTACCCTGACAAAGTATAATAATTAAACATGCGGTCTGGGACCCATGGTAACTAGGTTGTGTAAAGTAGTACTATTCTTAGCACTTTCATCCCTGTAACTCCTCCTATCGGGGGAGGTCTATATGGCCTGCATGATTACCATGACAAAGTATAAGAACAAGACACGCGGTCTGGGACCCATGGTAACTAGGTTGTGTTAAGTAGTAATTTTCTAAGCACTTTAATCCCTGTTACTCCCCCTATCGGGGGAAGTCTATATGGCCTGCATGATTACCTTACCAAAATATAACAATAAGACATGCGGTCTGGGAACTAGTGTTAACTAAGTTGTGTTAAGTTGTACTATTCTTAGCACTTTAATCCCTGTTACTCCCCCTATCAAGGGAGGTCTATATGGCCTGCATGATTAGTATGAAATAATATGTACAGCGCCAATAAAGGCTAAGGGATAAATATAAACACTAAAAAATGAGATGTTGGACTGCCAGGGCTAAAATGATTTAATACAAATGATAGAATGGTATTTTGATACAAATGCATAAAAACAATAGTATAAGTTAAAAATGTGTGTAAAATCCCTATAATAAAACTTGCGTAAAATAACAGTTAGGTCATGGATCCATGGGTAATGTGATGAGAGAATATGAAATAATAATAATGTAAACTCCACGTGTAAGTGCGAATAAACAGATAAGTAAATGAATAAGTGAACAAATGTGCGAAGTGTTTTTACAGCATAGGTGAGCAGTAAACAACCGAATGTGATAATAAAAATATGAACAGTGTATACATATACAAGAAGAAAAACAATCCAAAAAGTAATAATCAAAAAATAACTGAACAGTCCTGATGATAGCACTGCAGTGCAAAAGAGAACAAAAAATGATAATCACAAGTAAGTTAATACCAATGAGTGAAAAAATGTGGAAAAATGAGATGAGGTGACACAGTGATGTGAAAAAATAAAAATATATAAAAATGGAAAAAATAAGATCAAAAATCCGGTGAAAAAACGAAAAAACAAAAGTGATGTTCAACAAATGTTAATAAAGATCAAAAAAGAGCAAAAAAGTTTGATTAGGTATATAGGACAAGTGATCTTCTCTTTAATATTTTCAATACTGTTACAACAAATATGATTGGTGGCAGTAGTTGCCTAGTGGGCCTGGCACACATGCTGGCAGGCAGGCAACTGCAATTCAATGGCACTAGGAGACTGATGATTCACAGTCAAAAAAGTTATGATTTAAAATATTTTCAATACTGTTACAACAAATATGATTGGTGGCAGTAGTTGCCTAGTGGGCCTGGCAAGCACGCTGGCAGGCAGGCAATTGCAATTCAATGGCACTAGGAGACTGATGATTAACAGTCAAAAATGTTATGATTTAAAATATTGTCAATACTGTTACAACAAATATGATTGGTGGCAGTAGTTGCCTAGTGGGCCTGGCACACACGCTGGCAGGCAGGCAACTGCAATTCAATGGCACTAGGAGACAGATGATTCACAGTCAAAAAAGTTATGATTTAAAATATTTTCTATACTGTTACAACAAATATGATTGGTGGCAGTAGTTGCCTAGTGGGCCTGGCACACACGCTGGCAGGCAGGCAACTGCAATTCAATGGCACTAGGAGACTGATGATTCACAGTCAAAAATGTTATGATTTAAAATATTTTCAATACTGTTACAACAAATATGATTGGTGGCAGTAGTTGCCTAGTGGGCCTTGGCACACACGCTGGCAGGCAGGTAACTGCAATTCAATGGCACTAGGAGACTGATGATTCACAGTCAAAAAAGTTATGATTTAAAATATTTTCAATACTGTTACAACAAATATGATTGGTGGCAGTAGTTGCCTAGTGGGCCTGGCACACACGCTGACAGGCAGGCAGACAACTGCAAATCAATGGCACTAGGAGACTGAAGCTTCACAGTCAAAAAAGTTATGATTTAAAATATTTTCAATACCGTTACAACAAAAATGATTGGTGGCAGTAGTTGGCTAGTGGGCCTGGCACACACACTGGCAGGCAGGCAACTGCAATTCAATGGCACTAGGAGACTGATGATTCACAGTCAAAAAAGTTATGATTTAAAATATTTTCAATACTGTTACAACAAATATAATTGGTGGCAGTAGTTGCCTAGTGGGCCTGGCACACACGCTGGCAGGCAGGCAACTGCAATTCAATGGCACTAGGAGACTGATGATTCACGGTCAAAAAAATTATGATTTAAAATATTTTCAATACTGTTACAACAAATATGATTGGTGGCAGTAGTTGCCTAGTGGGCCTGGCACACACGCTGGCAGGCAGGCAGGCAACTACAATTCAATGGCACTAGGAGACTGATGATTCACAGTCAAAAAAGTTATGATTTAAAATATTTTCAATACCGTTACAACAAATATGATTGGTGGTAGTAGTTGCCTAGTGGGCCTGGCACATACGCTGGCAGGCAGGCAACTGCAATTCAATGGCACTAGGAGACTGATGATTCACAGTCAAAAAAGTTATGATTTAAAATATTTTCAATACTGTTACAACAAATATGATTGGTGGCAATAGTTGGCTAGTGGGCCTGGCACACACGCTGGCAGGCAGGCAACTGCAATTCAATGGCACTAGGAGACTGATGATTCACAGTCAAAAATCTTATGATTTAAAATATTGTCAATACTGTTACAACAAATATGATTAATGGCAGTAGTTGGCTAGTGGGCCTGGCACACACGCTGGCAGGCAGGCAACTGCAATTCAATGGCACTAGGAGACTGAAGCTTCACAGTCAAAAAAGTTATGATTTAAAATATTTTCAATACCGTTACAACAAATATGATTGGTGGCAGTAGTTGCCTAGTGGGCCTTGGCACACACGCTGGCAGGCAGGTAACTGCAATTCAATGGCACTAGGAGACTGATGATTCACAGTCAAAAAAGTTATGATTTAAAATATTTTCAATACTGTTACAACAAATATGATTGGTGGCAGTAGTTGGCTAGTGGGCCTGGCACACACGCTGGCAGGCAGGTAACTGCAATTCAATGGCACTAGGAGACTGATGATTCACAGTCAAAAAAGTTATGATTTAAAATATTTTCAATACTGTTACAACAAATATGATTGGTGGCAGTAGTTGCCTAGTGGGCCTGGCACACACGCTGACAGGCAGGCAGACAACTGCAAATCAATGGCACTAGGAGACTGAAGCTTCACAGTCAAAAAAAGTTATGATTTAAAATATTTTCAATACTGTTACAACAAATATGATTAATGGCAGTAGTTGGCTAGTGGGCCTGGCACACACGCTGGCAGGCAGGCAACTGCAATTCAATGGCACTAGGAGACTGAAGATTCACAGTCAAAAAAGTTATGATTTAAAATATTTTCAATACTGTTACAACAAATATGATTGGTGGCAGTAGTTGGCTAGTGGGCCTGGCACACACGCTGGCAGGCAGGCAACTGCAATTCAATGGCACTAGGAGACTGATGATTCACAGTCAAAAAAGTTACGATTTAAAATATTTTCAATACTGTTACAACAAATATGATTGGTGGCAGTAGTTGCCTAGTGGGCCTGGCACACACGTTGGCAGGCAGGCAGGCAACTGTAATTCAATGGCACTAGGAGACTGAAGCTTCACAGTCAAAAAAGTTATGATTTAAAATATTTTCAATACTGTTACAACAAATATGATTGGTGGCAGTAGTTGCCTAGTGGGCCTGGCACACACGCTGGCAGGCAGGCAACTGCAATTCAATGGCAGTAGGAGACTAATGATTCACAGTCAAAAAAGTTATGATTTAAAATATTTTCAATACTGTTACAACTAATATGATTGGTGGCAGTAGTTGGCTAGTGGGCCTGGCACACACGCAGGCAGGCAACTGCAATTCAATGGCACTAGGAGACTGATGATTCACAGTCAAAAATGTTGTGATTTAAAATATTTTCAATACTGTTACAACAAATATGATTGGTGGCAGTAGTTGCCTAGTGGGCCTTGGCACACACGCTGGCAGGCAGGCAACTGCAATTCAATGGCACTAGGAGACTGATGATTCACAGTCAAAAAAGTTATGATTTAAAATATTTTCAATACTGTTACAACAAATATGATTGGTGGCAGTAGTTGGCTAGTGGGCCTGGCACACACGCTGGCAGGCAGGCAACTGCAATTCAATGGCACTAGGAGACTGATGATTCACAGTCAAAAAAGTTATGATTTAAAATATTTTCAATACTGTTACAACAAATATGTTTGGTGGCAGTAGTTGCCTAGTGGGCCTGGCACACACGCTGACAGGCAGGCAGGCAACTGCAATTCAATGGCACTAGGAGACTGAAGATTCACAGTCAAAAAAGTTATGATTTAAAATATTTTCAATACTGTTACAACAAATATGATTGGTGGCAGTAGTTGCCTAGTGGGCCTGGCACACACGCTGGCAGGCAGGCAACTGCAATTCAATGGCACTAGGAGACTGAATGATTCACAGTCAAAAAAGTTATGATTTAAAATATTTTCAATACTGTTACAACAAATATGATTGGTGGCAGTAGTTGCCTAGTGGGCCTGGCACACACGCTGGCAGGCAGGCAACTGCAATTCAATGACACTAGGAGACTGATGATTCACAGTCAAAAAAGTTATGATTTAAAATATTTTCAATACTGTTACAACAAATATGATTGGTGGTACTAGTTGGCTAGTGGGCCTGGCACACACGCTGGCAGGCAGGCAACTGCAATTCAATGGCACTAGGAGACTGAATGATTCACAGTCAAAAAAGTTATGATTTAAAATATTTTCAATACTGTTACAACAAATATGATTGGTGGCAGTAGTTGGCTAGTGGGCCTGGCACACACGCTGGCAGGCAGGCAACTGCAATTTAATGGCACTAGGAGACTGATGATTCACAGTCCAAAAAGTTATGATTTAAAATATTTTCAATACTGCTACAACAAATATGATTGGTGACAGTAGTTGGCTAGTGGGCCTGGCACACACGCTGGCAGGCAGGCAACTGCAATTCAATGGCACTAGGAGACTGATGATTCACAGTCAAAAAAGTTATGATTTAAAATATTTTCAATACTGTTACAACAAATATGATTGGTGGCAGTAGTTGGCTAGTGGGCCTGGCACACACGCTGGCAGGCAGGCAACTGCAAGTCAATGGCACTAGGAGACTGATGATTCACAGTCAAAAAGTTTTGATTTAAAATATTTTCAATACTGTTACAACAAATATGATTGGTGGCAGTAGTTGGCCTAGTGGGCCTGGCACACACGCTGGCAGGCAGGCAACTGCAATTCAATGGCACTAGGAGACTGATGATTCACAGTCAAAAAGTTATGATTTAAAATATTTTCAATACTGTTACAACAAATATGATTGGTGGCAGTAGTTGGCTAGTGGGCCTGGCACACACGCTGGCAGGCAGGCAACTGCAATTCAATGGCACTAGGAGACTGATGATTCACAGTCAAAAAAGTTATGATTTAAAATATTTTCAATACTGTTACAACAAATATGATTGGTGGCAGTAGTTGGCTAGTGGGCCTGGCACACACGCTGGCAGGCAGGCAGGAAACTGCAATTCAATGGCACTAGGAGACTGAAGATTCACAGTCAAAAAAGTTATGATTTAAAATATTTTCAATACTGTTACAACAAATATGATTGGTGGCAGTAGTTGGCTAGTGGGCCTGGCACACACGCTGGCAGGCAGGCAACTGCAATTCAATGGCACTAGGAGACTGATGATTCACAGTCAAAAAGTTATGATTTAAAATATTTTCAATACTGTTACAACAAATATGATTGGTGGCACTAGTTGGCTAGTGGGCCTGGCACACACGCTGGCAGGCAGGCAACTGCAATTCAATGGCACTAGGAGACTGATGATTCACAGTCAAAAAAGTTATGATTTAAAATATTTTCAATACTGTTACAACAAATATGATTGGTGGCAGTAGTTGCCTAGTGGGCCTGGCACACACGCTGGCAGGCAGGAGGAAACTGCAATTCAATGGCACTAGCAAACTGATGATTCACAGTCAAAAAGTTATTATTTAAAATATTTTCAATACTGTTACAACAAATATGATTGGTGGCAGTAGTTGGCTAGTGGGCCTGGCACACACGCTGGCAGGCAGGAAACTGCAATTCAATGGCACTAGGAGACTGATGATTCACAGTCAAAAAAGTTATGATTTAAAATATTTTCAATACTGTTACAACAAATATGATTGGTGGCAGTAGTTGCCTAGTGGGCCTGGCACACACGCTGGCAGGCAGGAGGAAAATGCAATTCAATGGCACTAGGAGACTGATGATTCACAGTCAAAAAGTTATGATTTAAAATATTTTCAATACTGTTACAACAAATATGATTGGTGGCAGTAGTTGGCTAGTGGGCCTGGCACACACGCTGGCAGGCAGGCAACTGCAATTCAATGGCACTAGGAGACTGATGATTCACAGTCAAAAAGTTATGATTTAAAATATTTTCAATACTGTTACAACAAATATGATTGGTGGCAGTAGTTGGCTAGTGGGCCTGGCACACACGCTGGCAGGCAGGCAACTGCAATTCAATGGCACTAGGAGACTGATGATTCACAGTCAAAAAGTTATGATTTAAAATATTTTCAATACTGTTACAACAAATATGATTGGTGGCAATAGTTGGCTAGTGGGCCTGGCACACACGCTGGCAGGCAGGCAACTGCAATTCAATGGCACTAGGAGACTGATGATTCACAGTCAAAAAGTTATGATTTAAAATATTTTCAATACTGTTACAACAAATATGATTGGTGGCAGTAGTTGGCTAGTGGGCCTGGCACACACGCTGGCAGGCAGGGCAACTGCAATTCAATGGCACTAGGAGACTGAAGATTCACAGTCAAAAAAGTTATGATTTAAAATATTTTCAATACTGTTACAACAAATATGATTGGTGGCAGTAGTTGGCTAGTGGGCCTGGCACACACGCTGGCAGGCAGGCAACTGCAATTCAATGGCACTAGGAGACTGATGATTCACAGTCAAAAAAGTTATGATTTAAAATATTTTCAATACTGTTACAACAAATATGATTGGTGGCAGTAGTTGCCTAGTGGGCCTGGCACACACGCTGGCAGGCAGGAGAAACTGCAATTCAATGGCACTAGGAGACTGATGATTCACAGTCAAAAAAGTTATGATTTAAAATATTTTCAATACTGTTACAACAAATATGATTGGTGGCAGTAGTTGGCTAGTGGGCCTGGCACACACGCTGGCAGGCAGGCAACTGCAATTCAATGGCACTAGGAGACTGATGATTCACAGTCAAAAAGTTATGATTTAAAATATTTTCAATACTGTTACAACAAATATGATTGGTGGCAGTAGTTGCCTAGTGGGCCTGGCACACACGCTGGCAGGCAGAGGCAACTGCAATTCAATGGCACTAGGAGACTGATGATTCACAGTCAAAAAGTTATGATTTAAAATATTTTCAATACTGTTACAACA
The DNA here is from genome assembly GCF_027579735.1 of Bombina bombina. NCBI lineage: Eukaryota > Metazoa > Chordata > Amphibia > Anura > Bombinatoridae > Bombina > Bombina bombina. The sequence continues at coordinate 560,755,992 of NC_069499.1, read as the reverse complement.
AATATGATTGGTTGCAGTAGTTGGCTAGTGGGCCTGGCACACACGCTGGCAGGCAGGCAACTGCAATTCAATGGCACTAGGAGACTGATGATTCACAGTCAAAAAAGTTATGATTTAAAATATTTTCAATACTGTTACAACAAATATGATTGGTGGCAGTAGTTGGCCTAGTGGGCCTGGCACACACGCTGGCAGGCAGGCAACTGCAATTCAATGACACTAGGAGACTGATGATTCACAGTCAAAAAAGTTATGATTTAAAATATTTTCAATACTGTTACAACAAATATGATTGGTGGTAGTAGTTGGCTAGTGGGCCTGGCACACACGCTGGCAGGCAGGCAACTGCAATTCAATGGCACTAGGAGACTGATGATTCACAGTCAAAAAAGTTATGATTTAAAATATTTTCAATACTGTTACAACAAATATGATTGGTGGCAGTAGTTGGCTAGTGGGCCTGGCACACACGCTGGCAGGCAGGCAACTGCAATTCAATGGCACTAGGAGACTGATGATTCACAGTCAAAAAAGTTATGATTTAAAATATTTTCAATACTGTTACAACAAATATGATTGGTGACAGTAGTTGCCTAGTGGGCCTGGAACACACGCTGGCAGGCAGGCAACTGCAATTCAATGGCACTAGGAGACTGATGATTCACAGTCAAAAAAGTTATGATTTAAAATATTTTCAATACTGTTACAACAAATATGATTGGTGGCAGTAGTTGGCTAGTGGGCCTGGCACACACGCTGGCAGGCAGGCAACTGCAATTCAATGGCACTAGGAGACTGATGATTCACAGTCAAAAATGTTATGATTTAAAATATTTTCAATACTGTTACAACAAATATGATTGGTGGCAGTAGTTGGCTAGTGGGCCTGGCACACACGCTGGCAGGCAGGCAACTGCAATTCAATGGCACTAGGAGACTGATGATTCACAGTCAAAAAGTTATGATTTAAAATATTTTCAATACTGTTACAACAAATATGATTGGTGGCAGTAGTTGGCTAGTGGGCCTGGCACACACGCTGGCAGGCAGGAAACTGCAATTCAATGGCACTAGGAGACTGATGATTCACAGTCAAAAAGTTATGATTTAAAATATTTTCAATACTGTTACAACAAATATGATTGGTGGCAATAGTTGGCTAGTGGGCCTGGCACACACGCTGACAGGAAGGCAGACAACTGCAATTCAATGGCACTAGGAGACTGAAGATTCACAGTCCAAAAAGTTATGATTTAAAATATTTTCAATACTGTTACAACAAATATGATTGGTGGCACTAGTTGGCTAGTGGGCCTGGCACACACGCTGGCAGGCAGGCAACTGCAATTCAATGGCACTAGGAGACTGAAGATTCACAGTCAAAAAAGTTATGATTTAAAATATTTTCAATACCGTTACAACAAATATGATTGGTGGCAGTAGTTGGCTAGTGGGCCTGGCACACACGCTGGCAGGCAGGCAACTGCAATTCAATGGCACTAGGAGACTGATGATTCACAGTCAAAAAAGTTATGATTTAAAATATTTTCAATACTGTTACAACAAATATGTTTGGTGGCAGTAGTTGCCTAGTGGGCCTGGCACACACGCTGGCAGGCAGGCAGGCAACTGTAATTCAATGGCACTAGGAGACTGAAGATTCACAGTCAAAAAAGTTATGATTTAAAATATTTTCAATACTGTTACAACAAATATGATTGGTGGCAGTAGTTGGCTAGTGGGCCTGGCACACACGCTGGCAGGCAGGCAACTGCAATTCAATGGCACTAGGAGACTGATGATTCACAGTCAAAAAAGTTATGATTTAAAATATTTTCAATACTGTTACAACAAATATGATTGGTGGCAGTAGTTGGCTAGTGGGCCTGGCACACACGCTGGCAGGCAGGCAACTGCAATTCAATGGCACTAGGAGACTGATGATTCACAGTCAAAAAAGTTATGATTTAAAATATTTTCAATACTGTTACAACAAATATGATTGGTGGCAGTAGTTGCCTAGTGGGCCTGGCACACACGCTGGCAGGCAGGCAACTGCAATTCAATGGCACTAGGAGACTGATGATTCACAGTCCAAAAAGTTATGATTTAAAATATTTTCAATACTGTTACAACAAATATGATTGGTGGCAGTAGTTGGCTAGTGGGCCTGGCACACACGCTGGCAGGCAGGAAACTGCAATTCAATGGCACTAGGAGACTGATGATTCACAGTCAAAAAAGTTATGATTTAAAATATTTTCAATACTGTTACAACAAATATGATTGGTGGCAGTAGTTGCCTAGTGGGCCTGGCACACACGCTGGCAGGCAGGAGCAACTGCAATTCAATGGCACTAGGAGACTGATGATTCACAGTCAAAAAGTTATGATTTAAAATATTTTCAATACTGTTACAACAAATATGATTGGTGGAAGTAGTTGGCTAGTGGGCCTGGCACACATGCTGGCAGGCAGGAAACTGCAATTCAATGGCACTAGGAGACTGATGATTCACAGTCCAAAAAGTTATGATTTAAAATATTTTCAATACTGTTACAACAAATATGATTGGTGGCAGTAGTTGGCTAGTGGGCCTGGCACACACGCTGGCAGGCAGGCAACTGCAATTCAATGGCACTAGGAGACTGATGATTCACAGTCCAAAAAGTTATGATTTAAAATATTTTCAATACTGTTACAACAAATATGATTGGTGGCAGTAGTTGGCTAGTGGGCCTGGCACACACGCTGGCAGGCAGGAGGAAACTGCAATTCAATGGCACTAGGAGACTGATGATTCACAGTCCAAAAAGTTATGATTTAAAATATTTTCAATACTGTTACAACAAATATGATTGGTGGCAGTAGTTGGCTAGTGGGCCTGGCACACACGCTGGCAGGCAGGCAACTGCAATTCAATGGCACTAGGAGACTGATGATTCACAGTCCAAAAGTTATGATTTAAAATATTTTCAATACTGTTACAACAAATATGATTGGTGGCAGTAGTTGGCTAGTGGGCCTGGCACACACGCTGGCAGGCAGGCAACTGCAATTCAATGGCACTAGGAGACTGATGATTCACAGTCAAAAAGTTATGATTTAAAATATTTTCAATACTGTTACAACAAATATGATTGGTGGCAGTAGTTGGCTAGTGGGCCTGGCACACACGCTGGCAGGCAGGCAACTGCAATTCAATGGCACTAGGAGACTGATGATTCACAGTCAAAAAGTTATGATTTAAAATATTTTCAATACTGTTACAACAAATATGATTGGTGGCAGTAGTTGGCTAGTGGGCCTGGCACACACGCTGGCAGGCAGGAAACTGCAATTCAATGGCACTAGGAGACTGATGATTCACAGTCAAAAAAGTTATGATTTAAAATATTTTCAATACTGTTACAACAAATATGATTGGTGGCAGTAGTTGGCTAGTGGGCCTGGCACACACGCTGGCAGGCAGGGCAACTGCAATTCAATGGCACTAGGAGACTGATGATTCACAGTCAAAAAAGTTATGATTTAAAATATTTTCAATACTGTTACAACAAATATGATTGGTGGCAGTAGTTGGCTAGTGGGCCTGGCACACACGCTGGCAGGCAGGCAACTGCAATTCAATGGCACTAGGAGACTGATGATTCACAGTCAAAAAAGTTATGATTTAAAATATTTTCAATACTGTTACAACAAATATGATTGGTGGCAGTAGTTGGCTAGTGGGCCTGGCACACACGCTGGCAGGCAGGGAAACTGCAATTCAATGGCACTAGGAGACTGATGATTCACAGTCAAAAAGTTATGATTTAAAATATTTTCAATACTGTTACAACAAATATGATTGGTGGCAGTAGTTGGCTAGTGGGCCTGGCACACACGCTGGCAGGCAGGCAACTGCAATTCAATGGCACTAGGAGACTGATGATTCACAGTCAAAAAAGTTATGATTTAAAATATTTTCAATACTGTTACAACAAATATGATTGGTGGCAGTAGTTGGCTAGTGGGCCTGGCACACACGCTGGCAGGCAGGAGGAAACTGCAATTCAATGGCACTAGGAGACTGATGATTCACAGTCAAAAAGTTATGATTTAAAATATTTTCAATACTGTTACAACAAATATGATTGGTGGCAGTAGTTGGCTAGTGGGCCTGGCACACACGCTGGCAGGCAGGAAACTGCAATTCAATGGCACTAGGAGACTGATGATTCACAGTCAAAAAAGTTATGATTTAAAATATTTTCAATACTGTTACAACAAATATGATTGGTGGCAGTAGTTGGCTAGTGGGCCTGGCACACACGCTGGCAGGCAGGAGAAACTGCAATTCAATGGCACTAGGAGACTGATGATTCACAGTCAAAAAGTTATGATTTAAAATATTTTCAATACTGTTACAACAAATATGATTGGTGGCAGTAGTTGGCTAGTGGGCCTGGCACACACGCTGGCAGGCAGGCAACTGCAATTCAATGGCACTAGGAGACTGATGATTCACAGTCAAAAAAGTTATGATTTAAAATATTTTCAATACTGTTACAACAAATATGATTGGTGGCAGTAGTTGGCTAGTGGGCCTGGCACACACGCTGGCAGGCAGGAGGAAACTGCAATTCAATGGCACTAGGAGACTGATGATTCACAGTCAAAAAGTTATGATTTAAAATATTTTCAATACTGTTACAACAAATATGATTGGTGGCAGTAGTTGGCTAGTGGGCCTGGCACACACGCTGGCAGGCAGGCAACTGCAATTCAATGGCACTAGGAGACTGATGATTCACAGTCAAAAAGTTATGATTTAAAAAATTTTCAATACTGTTACAACAAATATGATTGGTGGCACTAGTTGGCTAGTGGGCCTGGCACACACGCTGGCAGGCAGGAGGAAACTGCAATTCAATGGCACTAGGAGACTGAAGATTCACAGTCAAAAAGTTATGATTTACAATGTTTTCAATACTGTTACAACAAATATGATTGGTGGCAGTAGTTGGCTAGTGGGCCTGGCACACACGCTGGCAGGCAGGCAACTGCAATTCAATGGCACTAGGAGACTGATGATTCACAGTCAAAAAAGTTATGATTTAAAATATTTTCAATACTGTTACAACAAATATGATTGGTGGCAGTAGTTGCCTAGTGGGCCTGGCACACACGCTGGCAGGCAGGAGGAAACTGCAATTCAATGGCACTAGGAGACTGATGATTCACAGTCAAAAAGTTATGATTTAAAATATTTTCAATACTGTTACAACAAATATGATTGGTGGCAGTAGTTGGCTAGTGGGCCTGGCACACACGCTGGCAGGCAGGCAACTGCAATTCAATGGCACTAGGAGACTGATGATTCACAGTCAAAAAAGTTATGATTTAAAATATTTTCAATACTGTTACAACAAATATGATTGGTGGCAGTAGTTGGCTAGTGGGCCTGGCACACACGCTGGCAGGCAGGCAACTGCAATTCAATGGCACTAGGAGACTGATGATTCACAGTCAAAAAAGTTATGATTTAAAATATTTTCAATACTGTTACAACAAATATGATTGGTGGCAGTAGTTGGCTAGTGGGCCTGGCACACACGCTGGCAGGCAGGCAACTGCAATTCAATGGCACTAGGAGACTGATGATTCACAGTCAAAAAAGTTATGATTTAAAATATTTTCAATACTGTTACAACAAATATGATTGGTGGCAGTAGTTGGCTAGTGGGCCTGGCACACACGCTGGCAGGCAGGCAACTGCAATTCAATGGCACTAGGAGACTGATGATTCACAGTCAAAAAAGTTATGATTTAAAATATTTTCAATACTGTTACAACAAATATGATTGGTGGCAGTAGTTGGCTAGTGGGCCTGGCACACACGCTGGCAGGCAGGCAACTGCAATTCAATGGCACTAGGAGACTGATGATTCACAGTCAAAAAAGTTATGATTTAAAATATTTTCAATACTGTTACAACAAATATGATTGGTGGCAGTAGTTGGCTAGTGGGCCTGGCACACACGCTGGCAGGCAGGCAACTGCAATTCAATGGCACTAGGAGACTGATGATTCACAGTCAAAAAAGTTATGATTTAAAATATTTTCAATACTGTTACAACAAATATGATTGGTGGCAGTAGTTGGCTAGTGGGCCTGGCACACACGCTGGCAGGCAGGAGGAAACTGCAATTCAATGGCACTAGGAGACTGATGATTCACAGTCAAAAAAGTTATGATTTAAAATATTTTCAATACTGTTACAACAAATATGATTGGTGGCAGTAGTTGGCTAGTGGGCCTGGCACACACGCTGGCAGGCAGGCAACTGCAATTCAATGGCACTAGGAGACTGATGATTCACAGTCAAAAAAGTTATGATTTAAAATATTTTCAATACTGTTACAACAAATATGATTGGTGGCAGTAGTTGGCTAGTGGGCCTGGCACACACGCTGGCAGGCAGGCAACTGCAATTCAATGGCACTAGGAGACTGATGATTCACAGTCAAAAAAGTTATGATTTAAAATATTTTCAATACTGTTACAACAAATATGATTGGTGGCAGTAGTTGGCTAGTGGGCCTGGCACACACGCTGGCAGGCAGGCAACTGCAATTCAATGGCACTAGGAGACTGATGATTCACAGTCAAAAAAGTTATGATTTAAAATATTTTCAAAACTGTTACAACAAATATGATTGGTGGCAGTAGTTGGCTAGTGGGCCTGGCACACACGCTGGCAGGCAGGAGAAACTGCAATTCAATGGCACTAGGAGACTGAAGATTCACAGTCCAAAAAGTTATGATTTAAAATATTTTCAATACTGTTACAACAAATATGATTGGTGGCAGTAGTTGGCTAGTGGGCCTGGCACACACGCTGGCAGGCAGGCAACTGCAATTCAATGGCACTAGGAGACTGAAGATTCACAGTCCAAAAAGTTATGATTTAAAATATTTTCAATACTGTTACAACAAATATGATTGGTGGCAGTAGTTGGCTAGTGGGCCTGGCACACACGCTGGCAGGCAGGCAACTGCAATTCAATGGCACTAGGAGACTGATGATTCACAGTCAAAAAAGTTATGATTTAAAATATTTTCAATACTGTTACAACAAATATGTTTGGTGGCAGTAGTTGCCTAGTGGGCCTGGCACACACGCTGACAGGCAGGCAGACAACTGCAAATCAATGGCACTAGGAGACTGAAGCTTCACAGTCAAAAAAGTTATGATTTAAAATATTTTCAATACTGTTACAACAAATATGATTGGTGGCAGTAGTTGGCTAGTGGGCCTGGCACACACGCTGGCAGGCAGGCAACTGCAATTCAATGGCAGTAGGAGACTGATGATTCACAGTCAAAAAAGTTATGATTTAAAATATTTTCAATACTGTTACAACAAATATGATTGGTGGCAGTAGTTGGCTAGTGGGCCTGGCACACACGCTGGCAGGCAGGCAACTGCAATTCAATGGCACTAGGAGACTGATGATTCACAGTCCAAAAAGTTATGATTTAAAATATTTTCAATACTGTTACAACAAATATGATTGGTGGCAGTAGTTGGCTAGTGGGCCTGGCACACACGCTGGCAGGCAGGAGGCAACTGCAATTCAATGGCACTAGGAGACTGATGATTCACAGTCCAAAAAGTTATGATTTAAAATATTTTCAATACTGTTACAACAAATATGATTGGTGGCAGTAGTTGGCTAGTGGGCCTGGCACACACGCTGGCAGGCAGGAAACTGCAATTCAATGGCACTAGGAGACTGATGATTCACAGTCAAAAAAGTTATGATTTAAAATATTTTCAATACTGTTACAACAAATATGATTGGTGGCAGTAGTTGGCTAGTGGGCCTGGCACACACGCTGGCAGGCAGGCAACTGCAATTCAATGGCACTAGGAGACTGATGATTCACAGTCCAAAAAGTTATGATTTAAAATATTTTCAATACTGTTACAACAAATATGATTGGTGGCAGTAGTTGGCTAGTGGGCCTGGCACACACGCTGGCAGGCAGGCAACTGCAATTCAATGGCACTAGGAGACTGATGATTCACAGTCAAAAAAGTTATGATTTAAAATATTTTCAATACTGTTACAACAAATATGATTGGTGGCAGTAGTTGGCTAGTGGGCCTGGCACACACGCTGGCAGGCAGGCAACTGCAATTCAATGGCACTAGGAGACTGATGATTCACAGTCAAAAAAGTTATGATTTAAAATATTTTCAATACTGTTACAACAAATATGATTGGTGGCAATAGTTGGCTAGTGGGCCTGGCACACACGCTGGCAGGCAGGCAACTGCAATTCAATGGCACTAGGAGACTGATGATTCACAGTCAAAAATCTTATGATTTAAAATATTGTCAATACTGTTACAACAAATATGATTAATGGCAGTAGTTGGCTAGTGGGCCTGGCACACACGCTGGCAGGCAGGCAACTGCAATTCAATGGCACTAGGAGACTGATGATTCACAGTCAAAAAAGTTATGATTTAAAATATTTTCAATACCGTTACAACAAATATGATTGGTGGCAGTAGTTGGCTAGTGGGCCTGGCACACACGCTGGCAGGCAGGCAACTGCAATTCAATGGCACTAGGAGACTGATGATTCACAGTCAAAAAAGTTATGATTTAAAATATTTTCAATACTGTTACAACAAATATGATTGGTGGCAGTAGTTGGCTAGTGGGCCTGGCACACACGCTGGCAGGCAGGCAACTGCAATTCAATGGCACTAGGAGACTGATGATTCACAGTCAAAAAAGTTACGATTTAAAATATTTTCAATACTGTTACAACAAATATGATTGGTGGCAGTAGTTGGCTAGTGGGCCTGGCACACACGCTGGCAGGCAGGCAACTGCAATTCAATGGCACTAGGAGACTGATGATTCACAGTCAAAAAGTTATGATTTAAAATATTTTCAATACTGTTACAACAAATATGATTGGTGGCAGTAGTTGGCCTAGTGGGCCTGGCACACACGCTGGCAGGCAGGCAACTGCAATTCAATGGCACTAGGAGACTGATGATTCACAGTCAAAAAAGTTATGATTTAAAATATTTTCAATACTGTTACAACAAATATGATTGGTGGCAGTAGTTGCCTAGTGGGCCTGGCACACACGCTGGCAGGCAGGCAACTGCAAATCAATGGCACTAGGAGACAGATGATTCACAGTCAAAAAAGTTATGATTTAAAATATTTTCAATACTGTTACAACAAAAATGATTGGTGGCAGTAGTTGCCTAGTGGGCCTGGCACACACGCTGGCAGGCAGGGCAACTGCAATTCAATGGCACTAGGAGACTGATGATTCACAGTCAAAAAGTTATGATTTAAAATATTTTCAATACTGTTACAACAAATATGATTGGTGGTTGTAGTTGGCTAGTGGGCCTGGCACACACGCTGGCAGGCAGGCAACTGCAATTCAATGGCACTAGGAGACTGATGATTCACAGTCAAAAAAGTTAGGATTTAAAATATTTTCAATACTGTTACAACTAATATGATTGGTGGCAGTAGTTGGCTAGTGGGCCTGGCACACACGCTGGCAGGCAGGCAACTGCAATTCAATGGCACTAGGAGACTGATGATTCACAGTCAAAAAAGTTATGATTTAAAATATTTTCAATACTGTTACAACAAATATGATTGGTGACAGTAGTTGGCTAGTGGGCCTGGCACACACGCTGGCAGGCAGGCAACTGCAATTCAATGGCACTAGGAGACTGATGATTCACAGTCAAAAAGTTATGATTTAAAATATTTTCAATACTGTTACAACAAATATGATTGGTGGCAGTAGTTGGCTAGTGGGCCTGGCACACACGCTGGCAGGCAGGCAACTGCAATTCAATGGCACTAGCAGAATGATGATTCACAGTCAAAAATGTTTTGATTTAAAATATTTTCAATACTGTTACAACAAATATGATTGGTGGCAGTAGTTGGCCTAGTGGGCCTGGCACACACGCTGGCAGGCAGGCAACTGCAATTCAATGGCACTAGGAGACTGATGATTCACAGTCAAAAAAGTTATGATTTAAAATATTTTCAATACTGTTACAACAAATATGATTGGTGGCAGTAGTTGGCTAGTGGGCCTGGCACACACGCTGGCAGGCAGGAAACTGCAATTCAATGGCACTAGGAGACTGATGATTCACAGTCCAAAAAGTTATGATTTAAAATATTTTCAATACTGTTACAACAAATATGATTGGTGGCAGTAGTTGGCTAGTGGGCCTGGCACACACGCTGGCAGGCAGGCAGGAAACTGCAATTCAATGGCACTAGGAGACTGAAGCTTCACAGTCAAAAAAGTTATGATTTAAAATATTTTCAATACTGTTACAACAAATATGATTGGTGGCAGTAGTTGGCTAGTGGGCCTGGCACACACGCTGGCAGGCAGGCAACTGCAATTCAATGGCACTAGGAGACTGAAGATTCACAGTCAAAAAAGTTATGATTTAAAATATTTTCAATACTGTTACAACAAATATGATTGGTGGCAGTAGTTGGCTAGTGGGCCTGGCACACACGCTGGCAGGCAGGCAACTGCAATTCAATGGCACTAGGAGACTGATGATTCACAGTCAAAAAAGTTATGATTTAAAATATTTTCAATACTGTTACAACAAATATGATTGGTGGCAGTAGTTGGCCTAGTGGGCCTGGCACACACGCTGGCAGGCAGGCAGGCAACTGCAATTCAATGGCACTAGGAGACTGAAGATTCACAGTCAAAAAAGTTATGATTTAAAATATTTTCAATACTGTTACAACAAATATGATTGGTGGCAGTAGTTGGCTAGTGGGCCTGGCACACACGCTGGCAGGCAGGCAACTGCAATTCAATGGCAGTAGGAGACTGATGATTCACAGTCAAAAAAGTTATGATTTAAAATATTTTCAATAATGTTACAACAAATATGATTGGTGGCAGTAGTTGGCTAGTGGGCCTGGCACACACGGCAGGCAGGAGGAAACTGCAATTCAATGGCACTAGGAGACTGATGATTCACAGTCAAAAAGTTATGATTTAAAATATTTTCAATACTGTTACAACAAATATGATTGGTGGCAGTAGTTGCCTAGTGGGCCTGGCACACACGCTGGCAGGCAGGCAACTGCAATTCAATGGCACTAGGAGACTGATGATTCACAGTCAAAAAAGTTATGATTTAAAATATTTTCAATACTGTTACAACAAATATGATTGGTGGCAGTAGTTGGCTAGTGGGCCTGGCACACACGCTGGCAGGCAGGCAACTGCAATTCAATGGCACTAGGAGACTGATGATTCACAGTCAAAAAAGTTATGATTTAAAATATTTTCAATACTGTTACAACAAATATGATTGGTGGCAGTAGTTGCCTAGTGGGCCTGGCACACACGCTGGCAGGCAGGCAGGCAACTGCAATTCAATGGCACTAGGAGACTGAAGCTTCACAGTCAAAAAAGTTATGATTTAAAATATTTTCAATACTGTTACAACAAATATGATTTGTGGCAGTAGTTGCCTATTGGGCCTGGCACACACGCTGGCAGGCAGGCAACTGCAATTCAATGGCAGTAGGAGACTAATGATTCACAGTCAAAAAAGTTATGATTTAAAATATTTTCAATACTGTTACAACAAATATGATTTGTGGCAGTAGTTGCCTAGTGGGCCTTGCACACACGCTGGCAGGCAGGCAACTGCAATTCAATGACACTAGGAGACTGATGATTCACAGTCAAAAAAGTTATGATTTAAAATATTTTCAATACTGTTACAACAAATATGATTGGTGGTTGTAGTTGGCTAGTGGGCCTGGCACACACGCTGGCAGGCAGGCAACTGCAATTCAATGGCAGTAGGAGACTAATGATTCACAGTCAAAAAAGTTATGATTTAAAATATTTTCAATACTGTTACAACTAATATGATTGGTGGCAGTAGTTGGCTAGTGGGCCTGGCACACACGCTGGCAGGCAGGCAACTGCAATTCAATGGCACTAGGAGACTGATGATTCACAGTCAAAAAAGTTATGATTTAAAATATTTTCAATACTGCTACAACAAATATGATTGGTGACAGTAGTTGTCTAGTGGGCCTGGCACACACGCTGGCAGGCAGGCAACTGCAATTCAATGGCACTAGGAGACTGATAATTCACAGTCAAAAAAGTTATGATTTAAAATATTTTCAATACTGTTACAACAAATATGATTGGTGGCAGTAGTTGGCTAGTGGGCCTGGCACACACGCTGGCAGGCAGGCAACTGCAAGTCAATGGCACTAGGAGACTGATGATTCACAGTCAAAAATGTTGTGATTTAAAATATTTTCAATACTGTTACAACAAATATGATTGGTGGCAGTAGTTGCCTAGTGGGCCTTGGCACACACGCTGGCAGGCAGGCAACTGCAATTCAATGGCACTAGGAGACTGATGATTCACAGTCAAAAAAGTTATGATTTAAAATATTTTCAATACTGTTACAACAAATATGATTGGTGGCAGTAGTTGGCTAGTGGGCCTGGCACACACGCTGGCAGGCAGGCAACTGCAATTCAATGGCACTAGGAGACTGATGATTCAAAGTCAAAAAAGTTATGATTTAAAATATTTTCAATACTGTTACAACAAATATGATTGTTGGCAGTAGTTGCCTAGTGGGCCTGGCACACACGTTGGCAGGCAGGCAGGCAACTGTAATTCAATGGCACTAGGAGACTGAAGCTTCACAGTCAAAAAAGTTATGATTTAAAATATTTTCAATACTGTTACAACAAATATGATTTGTGGCAGTAGTTGCCTATTGGGCCTGGCACACACGCTGGCAGGCAGGCAACTGCAATTCAATGGCAGTAGGAGACTGATGATTCACAGTCAAAAAAGTTATGATTTAAAATATTTTCAATACTGTTACAACTAATATGATTGGTGGCAGTAGTTGGCTAGTGGGCCTGGCACACACGCTGGCAGGCAGGCAACTGCAATTCAATGGCACTAGGAGACTGATGATTCACAGTCAAAAAAGTTATGATTTAAAATATTTTCAATACTGTTACAACAAATATGATTGGTGGCAGTAGTTGCCTAGTGGGCCTGGCACACACGCTGGCAGGCAGGCAACTGCAATTCAATGGCACTAGGAGACTGATAATTCACAGTCCAAAAAGTTATGATTTAAAATATTTTCAATACTGTTACAACAAATATGATTGGTGGCAGTAGTTGGCTAGTGGGCCTGGCACACACGCTGGCAGGCAGGAAACTGCAATTCAATGGCACTAGGAGACTGATGATTCACAGTCAAAAAAGTTATGATTTAAAATATTTTCAATACTGTTACAACAAATATGATTGGTGGCAGTAGTTGCCTAGTGGGCCTGGCACACACGCTGGCAGGCAGGCAACTGCAATTCAATGGCACTAGGAGACTGATGATTCACAGTCAAAAAAGTTATGATTTAAAATATTTTCAATACTGTTACAACTAATATGATTGGTGGCAGTAGTTGGCTAGTGGGCCTGGCACACACGCAGGCAGGCAACTGCAATTCAATGGCACTAGGAGACTGATGATTCACAGTCAAAAAAGTTATGATTTAAAATATTTTCAATACTGTTACAACAAATATGATTGGTGGCAGTAGTTGGCTAGTGGGCCTGGCACACACGCTGGCAGGCAGGCAACTGCAATTCAATGGCACTAGGAGACTGATGATTCACAGTCAAAAAAGTTATGATTTAAAATATTTTCAATACTGTTACAACAAATATGATTGGTGGCAATAGTTGGCTAGTGGGCCTGGCACACACGCTGGCAGGCAGGCAACTGCAATTCAATGGCACTAGGAGACTAATGATTCACAGTCAAAAATCTTATGATTTAAAATATTTTCAATACTGTTACAACAAATATGATTAATGGCAGTAGTTGGCTAGTGGGCCTGGCACACACGCTGGCAGGCAGGCAACTGCAATTCAATGGCACTAGGAGACTGAAGCTTCACAGTCAAAAAAGTTATGATTTAAAATATTTTCAATACCGTTACAACAAATATGATTGGTGGCAGTAGTTGGCTAGTGGGCCTGGCACACACGCTGGCAGGCAGGCAACTGCAATTCAATGGCACTAGGAGACTGATGATTCACAGTCAAAAAAGTTACGATTTAAAATATTTTCAATACTGTTACAACAAATATGATTGGTGGCAGTAGTTGCCTAGTGGGCCTGGCACACACGCTGGCAGGCAGGCAACTGCAATTCAATGGCATTAGGAGACTGATGATTCACAGTCAAAAAAGTTATGATTTAAAATATTTTCAATATTGTTACAACAAATATGATTGGTGGCAGTAGTTGGCTAGTGGGCCTGGCACACACGCTGGCAGGCAGGCAACTGCAATTCAATGGCACTAGGAGACTGATGATTCACAGTCAAAAATGTTGTGATTTAAAATATTTTCAATACTGTTACAACAAATATGATTGGTGGCAGTAGTTGCCTAGTGGGCCTTGGCACACACGCTGGCAGACAGGCAACTGCAATTCAATGGCACTAGGAGACTGATGATTCACAGTCAAAAAAGTTATGATTTAAAATATTTTCAATACTGTTACAACAAATATGATTGGTGGCAGTAGTTGGCTAGTGGGCCTGGCACACACGCTGGCAGGCAGGCAACTGCAATTCAATGGCACTAGGAGACTGATGATTCACAGTCAAAAAAGTTATGATTTAAAATATTTTCAATACTGTTACAACAAATATGATTGTTGGCAGTAGTTGCCTAGTGGGCCTGGCACACACGCTGGCAGGCAGGCAACTGCAATTCAATGACACTAGGAGACTGATGATTCACAGTCAAAAAAGTTATGATTTAAAATATTTTCAATACTGTTACAACAAATATGATTGGTGGTTGTAGTTGGCTAGTGGGCCTGGCACACACGCTGGCAGGCAGGCAACTGCAATTCAATGGCACTAGGAGACTGATGATTCACAGTCAAAAAAGTTATGATTTAAAATATTTTCAATACTGTTACAACAAATATGATTGGTGGCAGTAGTTGGCTAGTGGGCCTGGCACACACGCAGGCAACTGCAATTCAATGGCACTAGGAGACTGATGATTCACAGTCAAAAAAGTTATGATTTAAAATATTTTCAATACTGTTACAACAAATATGATTGGTGACAGTGGTTGCCTAGTGGGCCTGGAACACACGCTGGCAGGCAGGCAACTGCAATTCAATGGCACTAGGAGACTGATAATTCACAGTCAAAAAAGTTATGATTTAAAATATTTTCAATACTGTTACAACAAATATGATTGGTGGCAGTAGTTGGCTAGTGGGCCTGGCACACACGCTGGCAGGCAGGCAACTGCAATTCAATGGCACTAGGAGACTGATGATTCACAGTCAAAAATGTTGTGATTTAAAATATTTTCAATACTGTTACAACAAATATGATTGGTGGCAGTAGTTGCCTAGTGGGCCTTGGCACACACGCTGGCAGGCAGGCAACTGCAATTCAATGGCACTAGGAGACTGATGATTCACAGTCAAAAAAGTTATGATTTAAAATATTTTCAATACTGTTACAACAAATATGATTGGTGGCAGTAGTTGGCTAGTGGGCCTGGCACACACGCTGGCAGGCAGGCAACTGCAATTCAATGGCACTAGGAGACTGATGATTCACAGTCAAAAAAGTTATGATTTAAAATATTTTCAATACTGTTACAACAAATATGATTGTTGGCAGTTGTTGCCTAGTGGGCCTGGCACACACGTTGGCAGGCAGGCAGGCAACTGTAATTCAATGGCACTAGGAGACTGAAGCTTCACAGTCAAAAAAGTTATGATTTAAAATATTTTCAATACTGTTACAACAAATATGATTTGTGGCAGTAGTTGCCTATTGGGCCTGGCACACACGCTGGCAGGCAGGCAACTGCAATTCAATGGCAGTAGGAGACTAATGATTCACAGTCAAAAAAGTTATGATTTAAAATATTTTCAATACTGTTACAACTAATATGATTGGTGGCAGTAGTTGGCTAGTGGGCCTGGCACACACGCAGGCAGGCAACTGCAATTCAATGGCACTAGGAGACTGATGATTCACAGTCAAAAAAGTTATGATTTAAAATATTTTCAATACTGTTACAACAAATATGATTGGTGGCAGTAGTTGCCTAGTGGGCCTGGAACACACTCTGGCAGGCATGCAACTGCAATTCAATGGCACTAGGAGACTGATGATTCACAGTCAAAAAAGTTATGATTTAAAATATTTTCAATACTGTTACAACAAATATGATTGGTGGCAGTAGTTGCCTAGTGGGCCTGGCACACACGCTGGCAGGCAGGCAACTGCAATTCAATGGCACTAGGAGACTGATGATTCACAGTCAAAAAAGTTATGATTTAAAATATTTTCAATACTGTTACAACAAATATGATTGGTGGCAGTAGTTGCCTAGTGGGCCTGGCACACACTCTGGCAGGCAGGCAACTGCAATTCAATGGCACTAGCAGACTGATGATTCACAATCTAAGAATTTTATATTTTAAATATTTACAATAGTGTTAGAACAAATATGATTGGTGTAACTAGTTGGCAAGTGGCCTGGCACACATGCTGGCAGGCAGGCAACTGCAATTCAATGGCACTAGCAGACTGATGATTCACAGGCAAAAAAATGTTTATTTTAAATATTTACTATACTGTTATAACAAATATGATTGGTGGGAATAGTTGGCACCAAGTGAGCCTGGCACACACGCTGGCAGGCAGGCAACTGCAATTAGATTACACTAGCAGACTGATCTTTCAGAGTCAAAAATTATTATTTTTAATATTTAAACTACTGTTATAACAAATATGATTGGTGGCACTAGTTGGCAAGTGGGCCTGGCACACACGCTGGCAGGCAGGCAACTGCAATTCAATTGCACTAGCAGGATGATGATTCACAGTCAAAAAAGATTTTATTTTAAATATTTACACTACTGTTATAACAAATATGATTGGTGGCACTAGTTGGAAAGTGGGCCTGGCACACACGCTGGCAGACAGGCAACTGCAATTAAATAACAATAGCAGACTGATTTAACAGTTTGTTTTTAAAAAAGATACAAAAATGTTACAACAGATAGGAGTAATGGCACTCAGGATAGAAACAGGCACAGTATGTGCTGGCAGTCTGACACACAGGCTGGCACTAGTGGTGGCAGGCTGGCCTGTAAACTAAAATTAAATAACACTAGAAGACTGATGTAAAAGGTTTTTTTTTACAAAATTTAATATAATGTTACACCAGATAGGAGTCGTGGACTGGCACTGAGGATGGAAGTAGGCACAGTATGTGCTGGCAGCCTGACACACAGGCTGGCACTAATCAGCCAATCAGATTGAGCTCGCATTCTATTGGCTGATCGGAACAGCCAATAGAATGCGAGCTCAATCTGATTGGCTGATTGGATCAGCCAATCGGATTGAACTTGATTCTGATTGGCTGATTCCATCAGCCAATCAGAATATTCCTACCTTAATTCCGATTGGTTGATAGTATCCTATCAGCCAATCGGAATTCAAGGGACGCCATCTTGGATGACGTCCCTTAAAGGAACTGTCATTCGTCGGGAGACAACGGAAGAAGAGGATGGATCCGCGTCGCCTGCTTCAAGATGGACCCGCTCCGCACCGGATGCAAGAAGATCGAAGATGCCGCTTGGAGAAGATGTTTGCCGGTCCGGATGTCCTCTTCTTGCCGGATAGGAGGAAGACTTTGGAGCCTCTTCTGGACCTCTTCAGCCACCGGATGATGGATCGCCAACCCCTGCTTGGGTTGGATGAAGATGTTGGAGCCAGGACGGATCGGTGATACCTGGATGGTGAAGACAAGGTAGGAAGATCTTCAGGGGCTTAGTGTTAGGTTTATTTAAGGGGGGTTTGGGTTAGATTAGGGGTATGTGGGTGGTGGGTTGTAATGTTGGGGGGGGTATTGTATGTGTTTTTTTTACAGGCAAAAGAGCTGAAATTCTTGGGGCATGCCCCGTAAAGGGCCCTGTTCAGGGCTGGTAAGGTAAAAGAGCTTTTACCTTTTTTAATTTAGAATAGGGTAGGGAATTTTTTATTTTGGGGGTCTTTGTTATTTTATTAGGGGGCTTAGAGTAGGTGTAATTAGTTTAAAATTGTTGTAATAATTTTCTGATGTTTGTAAATATTTTTTTATTTTTTGTAACTTAGTTCTTTTTTATTTTTTGTACTTTAGCTAGTTTATTTAATTGTATTTATTTGTAGGAATTGTGTTTAATTAATTTATTGATAGTGTAGTGTTAGGTTAATTGTAGGTAATTGTAGGTAGTTTATTTAATTAATTTATTGATAGGGTAGTGTTAGGTTTAATTATATCTTAGGTTAGGATTTATTTTACAGGTAAATTTGTTATTATTTTAACTAGGTAACTATTAAATAGTTCTTAACTATTTAATAGCTATTGTACCTGGTTAAAATAATTACAAAGTTGCCTGTAAAATAAATATTAATCCTAAAATAGCTATAATATAATTATAATTTATATTGTAGCTATATTAGGATTTATTTTACAGGTAAGTATTTAGCTTTAAATAGGAATAAGTTATTTAATAAGAGTTAATTAATTTCGTTAGATGTAAATTATATTTAAGTTAGGGGGGTGTTAGTGTTAGGGTTAGACTTAGCTTTAGGGGTTAATCCATTTATTATAGTAGCGATGAGCTCCGGTCGTGAGATTAGGGGTTAATAATTGAAGTTAGGTGTCGGCGATGTTAGGGAGGGCAGATTAGGGGTTAATACTATTTATGATAGGGTTAGTGAGGCGGGTTAGGGGTTAATAACTTTATTATAGTAGCGGTGCGGTCCGCTCGGCAGATTAGGGGTTAATAAGTGTAGGCAGGTGTCGGCGACGTTGTGGGGGGCAGATTAGGGGTTAATAAATATAATATAGGGGTCGGCGATGTTAGGGCAGCAGATTAGGAATACATAGGGATAACGTAGGTTGCGGCGGTTTACGGAGCGGCAGATTAGGGGTTAAAAAAAATATGCAGGGGTCAGCGATAGCGGGAGCGGCAGATTAGAGGTTAATAAGTGTAAGGTTAGGGGTGTTTAGACTCGGGGTACATGTTAGAGTGTTAGGTGCAGACGTAGGAAGTGTTTCCCCATAGGAAACAATGGGGCTGCGTTAGGAGCTGAACGCTGCTTTTTTGCAGGTGTTAGGTTTTTTTCAGCTCAAACAGCCCCATTGTTTCCTATGGGGATATCGTGCACGAGCACGTTTTTGAGGCTGGCCGCGTCCGTAAGCAACTCTGGTATCGAGAGTTGCATTTGCGGTAAAAATGCTCTACGCTCCTTTTTTGGAGCCTAACGCAGCATTTGTTTGAACTCTCGATACCAGAGTTAAATTTATGGTGCGGCCAGAAAAAAGCCTGCGGAGCGTTAACAGCCCATCTACCGCCAAACTCCAAATCTAGGCCCTAGATAGGGCAGCAATTAACCACAGTATGCTCTGTAAGTCAGAAACACACAGGCCTGATAGAAAAAAAATTAGATTACTCTAGCAAAATGATTTAAAGGTTTTTTTTTTATTTAAAAAAAGGTTAAGCACATATGAGTTGTGGCTGCTAGCTTAGGTAAGGCAGCAATTAACCACAGTATGCTCTGTAAGTCAGAAACACACAGGCCTGTTAGAAAATTAGATTACACCAGCAAAATGATTTAAAGGTTTTTTTTTTAATTTAAAAAAACGTTAAGCACATATGAGTCGTGGCTGCTAGCCTAGGTAGGGCAGCAATTAACCACAGTATGCTCTGTAAGTCAGAAACACACAGGCCTGATAGAAAATAAAATTAGATTACACTAGCAAAATGATTTAAAGGTTTTTTTTTTTTATTTTAAAAAAAAGGTTAAGCACATATGAGTCGTGGCTGCTAGCCTAGGTAGGGCAGCAATTAACCACAGTATGCTCTGTAAGTCAGAAACACACAGGCCTTATAGAAAATAAAATTAGATTACACTAGCAAAATGATTTAAAGGGTTTTTTTTTATTTAAAAAAAGGTTAAGCACATATGAGTTGTGGCTGCTAGCCTAGGTAGGGCAGCAATTAACCACAGTATGCTCTGTAAGTCAGAAACACACAGGCCTGATAGAAAATAAAATTAGATTACTCTAGCAAAATGATTTAAAGTTTTTTTTTTAATTTAATAAAAGGTTAAGCACATATGAGTTGTGGCTGCTAGCCTAGGTAGGGCAGCAATTAACCACAGTATGCTCTGCAAGTCAGAAACACACAGGCCTGTTAGAAAATAAAATTAGATTACACTAGCAAAATGATTTAAAGTTTTTTTTTTAATTTAATAAAAGGTTAAGCACATATGAGTTGTGGCTGCTAGCCTAGGTAGGGCAGCAATTAACCACAGTATGCTCTGTAAGTCACAAACACACAGGCCTGATAGAAAATAAAATTAGATTACACTAGCAAAATGATTTAAAGGTTGTTTTTTTTTTTAATTTAAAAAAAGGTTAAGATCATATGAGCCGTGGCTGCTAGCCTAGGTAGGGCAGCAATTAACCACAGTATGCTCTGTAAGTCAGAAACACACAGGCCTGATAGAAAATGAAAATAAATTACACTAGCAAAATAATTTCAAATTTTTGTTGGTTAAATTTAAACTAATGTTAAGCAGATATCAGTGGTGGCACTAATCACAGCATATGCTGTGAGCCTCACACACAGGCTGAAAGCCAGGCAAATGCAAATAAAAATACAAAGAAAAAAAAAACGACTGAAGGTATAGCCCTAAAAAGGGCTTTTTGGGGTGCTGTCCTTGCAGCAGAGATGAGATGAGTCCTTCAGGACTGTAGTGGACACTAAATACACTATCCTAGCTATCTAGGATTATGTCAGCAGCAGCAACACTAAAACTCCTCTCACTAAGAAAGCAAGATCGTAATGAGTCTAAAATGGCTGCTGCCAAGGAGCTGAGAGGGTCTGTGAGGGAGTGTCTGCTGCTTATTGGCTCTAATGTGTCAGAAGGCTGTGACATACAGGGTCAAAATTTCCTCAATGATGACACATAGGGGGCGGATCGAACATTGCATATGTTCACCCGCAGCGGCGAACGCGAACAAGCTATGTTCGCCGGGAACCGTTCTCGGACGAACAGTTCGGGACATCACTATTCCTGTGTATTACCTGGCTGTCTGACATCCCTCCTGGTTCTTGACTCGGCTCGTCTGACTACTCACTTTGGCTCCTGACTCGGCTCGTCTCACTACCAGCTCTGGCTTTGACTCCTGGCTTGTTATTTGACTTGTGGACTTTTTATTATTTCTTTGTAATTAATAAAGGTGTGATTATTTTTGCACTTCTCGTCTCAGTCTGATTCCTGGCACCCTGACATTACACAAGGGCCATGAATCCTGATGGTGCTAATAATCCACCTTTATCTACTATTATTTCCAGGATGGATGAACAGGATCACCGCTTGGATCAATTTGCACTAGTCCTGCAAATCATGGCTGCTCCTGTTTCCGGGACTGCACCTAGTCCTACCAGGAGTATGTTTGGTACTGCACCTCTACCTCAGCAATATGGAGGCGATCCTATTCAGTGCAGAGGGTTTTTGAACCAGGTTGGCATTTACTTTGAGATGTTACCTCATGCGTTTCCCTCTGACAGAGCTAAGGTGGGATTTCTCTTCTTGTTACTCTCTGACACAGCTCTTGCCTGGGCTAATCCCTTGTCGGAGACTAAAAAACCTGTGATTTCAAATTATTCTGAATTTGTGGCCTCCTTTCGAAGGGTATTTGATGTTCTGTCTCGCTCCTCCTCTGCTGCTAAACTACTCAAGTCCATTCAGCAAGGTACGAGATCTGTTGCTCGGTATGCCATTGAGTTCCGTAAGCTTGCAGCAGAGGTAAGTTGGCACAATGAAGCCCTTGTTGCTGCCTTCTTTCATGGGCTCTTTGATGCAATTAAAGATGAAGTTGCTGCCAGAGATTTACCAGAGGATCTTGAGGCATTGGTGTCTTTTTTAATCCTAATTGACATCAGACTCAGAGAGAGGTCCTCTTTCAAGGAGCGCCTTTTAAAGGGCCACCTTTTAATGTCTTGTCCTACACTGCCGGTAAACACTCGCACCTAAGGTCCTGTCGGGGGCAGACCTTGGGTGCATTATCCTCGTCCCCTGAACCGCTAAAGGAGAAACCTTTGGTCACGGTTGTCCTTTCCTGGGTGGACTCCTCCATAGTCACCCAGGCTCTTGTTGACTCCGGTGCTGCGGGCTATTTCATTGACAATGCTTTTGTATTAAAGCACTCCATTGATGGCAGGCCCCTTCAGCCCGCACTCATTACAGTCTTTTCTAAACTTGATTTGAGAGGAGCGTACAATCTAGTTAGGATTAAGGAGGGCCATGAAAGGAAAACAGCATTTAACACCCTTTGGCCTATGTAATGCTCCTGCTGTTTTAAGGGAATTTATTAATGATGTCCTACAAGATATGTTGCAACAGTGTGTGGTGGTGTACTTAGACGACATCCTCATACACTAACTGACACTTGAGGCTCATCGTTCTGATGTCCCATGGGTACTTCAGAGACTACGTGAGAATGGCCTGTTTTGTAAACTCGAGAAATGTGAATTCCATCAGACTCATTTAACCTTCCTAGGTTATGTGATCTCCGTTGCAGGGTTCTTCATGGATCCTGACAAGTTGTCTGCAGTTCTGCAGTGGCCTTGCCTAGTTGGTCTTCGCTCTATTCAACATTTTTTGGGCTTCGCCAATTACTATAGAAAGTTTATTAAAAACTTTTTTTCCTTGGTCAAACCTATCACAGACATGACAGTAAAGAGAATGATCCACTCCATTGGTAACCTACTGCCATTAAGGCCTTTGATAGTCTTAAGACTGCCTTTGCTGCTGCTCCAGTACTGGCTCGTCCTAAACCTGTCCTGCCTTTCGTTCTTGAGGTCGATGCATCTGAGACTGGAGTAGGTGCCCTCTTGTCTCAAAGTCCTACGCCTGACGGTTCCTTGCATCCATGCGGGTTCTTCTCTAAGAAATTGTCTCCAGCAGAGTGCAATTATAAAATTGGCGACAGGGAATTACTGGCCATAATTTTGGCACTCAAGGAATGGAGGCTTCTTCTCGAGGGTACTAGCGTACCAGTGCTCATTCTTACTGACCACAA
Organism: Bombina bombina; assembly: GCF_027579735.1. NCBI lineage: Eukaryota > Metazoa > Chordata > Amphibia > Anura > Bombinatoridae > Bombina > Bombina bombina. The sequence continues at coordinate 560,732,703 of NC_069499.1, read as the reverse complement.
GAATTTAACTTAACTATACGAAGCAAAACGTTTGTCGCCCGACAGGCCAGATGGGCACTATTTTTGTCTCAGTTTAATTATGTGATCTCCTACTTGCCTGGTAGTAAGAATGTTAGGGCTGATGCCCTCTCTCAACAATTTTCACCTCTGTCCAAGGAGGAGTCTGTACTTACTCCAGTTATACCTCCTGATCATATTTTGGCTACTATAGGTACTAATTGGACTTCTCCCTTGGGGAGGAGATCCTGGCTGCACAAACCAATGCACCTCCTGAGAAACCTAGTGGTAAGTGCTTTGTTCCTGAGGATCTTCAAACTAAACTTTTGCACACTTACCACTATCCTAAAGCTGCAAGTCACCCGGGCAAGAACCAAATGATTTGGTCTGTCACTCGACAATTCTAGTTGCAAGGTCTTCGTTCTGATATTGCTGCGTATGTTGCCTCCTGCTCAGTTTGTGCACAGAATAAGACTCCTCGTCGTCTTCCTGTGGGTCTTCTTCAACCTATTGCTAATGGTGATCGTCCTTGGACACACCTTTCCATGGACTTCATTGTCGAGCTCCCTGTTTCCAATGACAATACTACTATCCTAATGGTGGTTGACCGTTTTTCTAAAATGTCACATTGCATTCCCTTGAAGAAGCTGCCTACCACTCAGGAGCTTGCTTCAATTTTTGCCTGGGAGGTCTTCGGTTTACATGGGTTACCCAAGGAGATATTCTTGGACTGGGGTAGCCAGTTTGTCTCAAGATTTTGGCGTTCCTTTTGTGCTCAAATGGGGATCCAGCTTTCCTTCTCCTCTGCATATCTCCCTCAATCCAATGGGGCTGCAGAACGGTCTAATCAAGCTCTGGAACAGCTCCTCCGTTGCTATGTCTCAGATCACCACAATAATTGGTCTGAACTGTTACCTTGGGCAGAGTTCGCTCTTAATAGTGCTATTAATGCTTCCTCCCAGTTATCCCCGTTCATGGTGAATTATGGGTTTCAACCATCCTTGTTGCCCGATTCATTCATGTCTCAAGGTATTCCGGCTTTGGAGGAGCATCTCCGGCAACTCCGTTTCACGTGGGTGCAGATTCAGGTTTGCCTTCATCGTTCTATGCAGCGCCAAAAGTTCCAGGCTGATCGTAGGCGTCTTCCCGCACCTTCCAATAAACTTGCTCCTCATTATGTTGGTCCTTTTTGAATACTCCGACGGGTCAATCTTGTGGCTTACGCTCTTGACCTTCCTCCTGTAATGCACATCTCCAATGTTTTTCATGTCTCTCTTTTGAAACCATTGGTTTGAAATCGGTTTACCACTGTGTTGCCTCGTCCCCATCCTATCTCTGTTGACAACCATGAAGAATATGAGGTCAGCAGCATTATTGATATTATTGACAGGTTGCAGTCTCAGAATTGTGATGTCATCACATATTTTTAAAGGGCCTCTGTTCAGTATGCTTTGCCCTTGCATTGTCTCAGACCTGTTTGTGAGTTCCTGTGTATTAACTGGCTGTCTGACGTCCCTCCTGGTTCCTGACTCGGCTCGTCTGACTACTCGCTTTGGCTCCTGACTCGGCTCATCTGACTACCAGCTCTAGCTTTGACTCCTGGCTTGTTATTTGACTTGTGGACTTTTTATTATTTCTTTGTTATTAATAAAGGTGTGATTATTTTTGCACTTCTCGTCTGATTCCTGGCACCCTGACAAAGGGATACTAAACCCAATTTTTTCCCCTTCATTATTCAGATAGAGCATGCAATTTTAAGCAACTTTCTAATTTACTCCTATTATCATTTTTTGTTCTCTTGCTATCTTTATTTGAAATGCAGGAATGTAAAGCTTAGGAGCCAGCCCATTTTAGGTTCAGCACCCTGGGTAGAACTTGCTTATTGGTGGCTACATTATCCATCAATCAGCAAGCGCAACCCAGGTGCCTGAAACCATGGGCCTCCGAAGCAGTATTCGCTGATTCATAAATGTCCAAAAGTATGTAGACACCCCTACTAATTAATGAATTCACATTCAAACCCATTGTTAACAGGTACATACAATCCAGCACATGCCTTGAAATTTCCATAGACAAACAGTGACAGTATAATGGGTCACACTGAAGAGCTTAGTGACCTTAAACGTGGCACTGCCATAGGATGTCACCTTTTCCAGAAGTCAGTTTGTGAAATGTATGCCCTTCTAGATCTGCCCCGGTAAAGCATGGTCACTATAATGTAGGGACCCTGGGAGTAACCCCACAATATTTCCTTGTTGATATTTTTTATTTTTTCTGAGAGAAAAGAAGTACTGAACTGGAAATACCTATGTGAAAACATAGAAAGGTTAGGGATATGAACAAACTTTTGTTTGTTCACTAGAAAACTACGATTTGTATTGCGAGAACTAGTTGTCCCTGAAGAGAGAAAACTCTGATTCATTGTGAATATTTTATAAATAAGTTATTGTACAACTTACGTGAAATCTCAACTAAGCCACCACTGGTTTTGGAGAGAGACAGAATAAAACACCTTTCCAGGAAGGATCAAATGAAAGCCAAAGACAACTTCCGTAAGATAAAAATTGGAATCTTTAATCCATATAACAATTGCTGCTACGCGTTTCTAGACCAATGTCTGGTCTTTTCCATTGTTTTTATGCCTGAGGAAAAGACCAGACATTGGTCTAGAAATGCGTAGCAGCAATTGTTATATGGATTAAAGATTCCAATTTTTATCTTACGGAAGTTGTCTTTGGCTTTCATTTGATCCTTCCTGGAAAGGTGTTTTATCTTTTTACCTATCGCAGTCTCTAACACACAAGCTGTACAGGCGTCCTATTACTTCAAATCAAGCCACGCAGAGTACCACCTGCATGCAGTATACCGGAGGCCACCCAGTGTGCTAACCACTGAGAGTGTTAGTCTGCCTGCTAGCACCGGTTACAATACGGTGCATAACCTTTTGGTAAGCCTTTACAATTATTCTCCCTTATTGCTTTGAGTCAACAGTATCACGCTATGTGGCGCCCTCTTTTCTACTTCTAATTTCTCTACTAATGTTGTTAGAATTCACAACTTCAGGAAAAAGTGTAAATGAAGTCCGCAAAACCACCTTATCCTTATGTAAAATCAGAAAGGGCGATTCACAAGAAAGAGCACATAGCTCAGATACTTTTCTAGCAGAAGAGATGGCCAAAAGGAACAACACTTTCCAAGAAAGTAGTTAAATGTCCAAAGAATGCATAGGCTCAAAATGGAGGAACCTGTAAAGGCCTCAGAACCAAATTAAGACTCCAAGGAGGAGAGATTGATTAATGACAGGCTTAATATGAACTAAAGCCTGTACAAAACAGCGAATGTCAGGAAGTTTAGCAATCTTTCTGTGAAATAAAACAGAAAGAACAAAGATTTGTCCCTTCAAGGAACTTGCAGCCAAACCATTATCCAAACCATCCTGAAGAAACTGTAAAATTCTTACAATTCTAAAAGAATGCCAAGAAAATTCATAAGAAGAACACCAATAAATGTAAGTCTTCCAAACTCGATAATAAATCTTTCTAGAGACAGATTTAAATGCTTTTAACATAGTATTAATCACTGAGTCAGAGAAACCTCTATGACTTAACACTAAGCAATCAATTTCCATACCTTCCAATTTAATGATTTGAGAACCTGATGGAAAAACGCACCTTGAAACAGTAGGTCTGGCCTTAACGGAAGTGGCCAAAGTTGGCAACTGGACATTCGAACAAGACCTGCATACCAAAACCTGTAAGGCCATGCAGGAGCCACCAGCAACACAAACAATTGTTCCATGATGATTTTGGAGATCACTCTTGGAAGAAGAACTAGAGACGGGAAAATAAAAGCAGGTTGAAAACACCAAAGAAGTGTCAGTGCACCCACTGCTTCCGCCTGAATCCCTGGACCTCGACAGGCATCTGGGAAGTCTCATGTTTAGATGAGAGGCCATCCGATCTCTCTCTAGAAGACCCCATATCGGAACAATCTGAGAAAACACATCTGGATGGAGGGACCACCCCCCTGGATGTAAAGTCTGACGGTTGAGATAATCCGCCTCCCAATGTCTATACCTGGGAAATGCACAGCAGAAATTAGGAGCTGGATTCCGCCCAAGCAAGTATCCGAGATACTTCTTCATTGCTTGTTTACTGTGAGTCCTACGCTGGTGATTGACAAATGCCACTGTTTGTGATATTGTCTGTCTGAAAACAAATGAACGGTTCTCTCTTCAACAGAGGCCAAAACTGAAGAGCTCTGAGAATTGCACGGAGTTCTAAAATATTGATTGGTAATCTCGCCTCTTGAGATTTCCAAAACCCCTTGTGCTGTCAGAGATCCCCAAACAGCTCCCCAACCTGAAAGACTTGCATCTGTAGAGAACATAGTCCAGGTTAGCCGAACAAAAGAAGCCCCTTGAACTAAACACTGGTGATTTAACCACCACGTCAGAGAGAGTCAAACATTGGGATTTAAGGATATTAATTGTGATATCTTTGTATAATCCCTGCACCATGGATTCAGCAAACAAAGCTGGAGAGGTCTCATGTGAAAACGAGCAAAGGGAATCGCGTCCGATGCTGCAGTCATGAGACTTAAAATTTCCATGCACATAACCACTGAAGGGAATGACTGAGACTGAAGGTGCCAACAGGCTGCAACCAATTTCAAACGTCTCTCGTCTGTTAGAGACAGAGTCATGGACACTAAATCTATCTGGAAACCTAAAAAAGGTGACCCTTGTCTGAGGAATCAAGTAACTTTTTGGTAAATTGATCCTCCAACCATGTTTGCGAAGAAACAACACTAGTAGATTTGTGTGAGATTCTGTAGAACATAAAGACTGAGCTAGTACCAAGATATCATCCAAATAAGGAAACACTGCAATACCCTGCTGTCTGGTTTCCATAAAGCAGGGCACCTAGAACCTTTAAAAAGATTATTTGAGCGGTTGCTAATCCAAATGGAAGAGCAATGAATTGGTAATGCTTGTCTAGAAAAGAGAATCTCAGGAACTGAAAATGATCTGAATGAATCGGAATATGAAGGTATACATCCTGCAAGTCCATTGAGGACATAAAATGTTCTTGCTGAACAAAAGGCAGAATAGTCCTGAAAGTCACCATTTGAAAAATGGTACTCTTACATAACGATTCAAAATTTTCAGATCCAAAAATTGGTCTGAATGAAATTTACTTCTTTGGGACAAATGAATAGATTTTAATAAAACTCCAGACCCTGTTCCTGAAAAGGAACTGGCATGACTACCCCTGAAACTACAGGACTGAAACACACTTCAGGAAAGCCTGAGCTTAACTGGATTTGCTGAGATACGTGAGAGAAAAAAATCTTCTCACAGGAGAACTTACTCAGAATCATATTCGATACCCTTGAGAGACAATACTCTGAAACCATAGATTTTGGACAGAATTTATCCAAGTATCCTTGAAAAAAACCTTAATCTGCCCTCTACCAGCTGAGCTGGAATGAGAGTCGCACCTTCATGCGGACTTAGGGGCTGGCTTTTGGTTTCTTAAATGGCTTGGAATTATTCCATTTAATGAAGGTTTCCAATTGGAAACAGATTTCATAGGGAAGGAATAGGTTTTTGTTCCTTAATTGACAAAAAGAACGAAAACGATTAGGAGCTTTATATTTACCCTTAGGTCTCTTAATGACTTGGAAAAAAATAGATAGCAATCTAGACTTAAGTCATATCAGCATTCCAAGAATAAAGCCACAAAACTCTTCTAGCTAAAAATAGTTAAAGACATAGATCTAACATCAATCTTGATGATATAAAAAATGGCATCAGAACTGATTAGTATGTTGCAGTAAGCGAACATTGCTAGATAAATCAGAATCCAATTCTTGTTGCGCTAATTCTCCAACAAAAAAGTTGATGCAGCTGCAACATCAGCCAAAGAAATTGCAGGTCTGAGACGACCTGAATATAAATAAGCTTTCCTTAGAAAAGATTCATGTTTCCTATCTAAAGGAACTTAAGTACTATCTTCCATAGAAATAGAGGTACGTTCCGTAAGAGTAGAAATAGCCCCATAAACTTGAGGATCTTTTTCCAAACTCTATATTAATTGCTGGTAAAGGATACAATTTTTAAAACCTTGAAGAAGGAAAAAAAAGAAGTACCTGGCTTATTCCATTCCTAATAAATCATATCAGAAATAGCATCAGGAATAGGAAAAAAAAATCTGGAGTAACCACTGGAGGTTTAAAAACAGAATTTGCTAGTTCTAATATCAAGAGGACTAGTTTCCACAATATCCAAAAATAATTAACACTTCTAACAAAGAACAAAAAATACTTCATTTAAAATAAATAAGTAGGTTTGTTAGTGTCAATATCTGAGGAAGAATCTTCTGAATCAGATAGATCCTCATCAGAGGAGGATAATTCATTATGTAGTCGGTCATTTGAAATTTCATCAACCTTATGAGAAGTTTTAAAAGACCTTATAATAATTAGATGGCAGAATAGCAGACAAAGCCTTCTGAACAGAATCAGTAACACATCTTTAAATTTCATAGGTATAACATGTACATTAAAAGTTGAAGGAACAACAACAGGCAATGTACTATTTACTGATGGACACAATATCTGCATGTAAAAGTTTATCATGATAACCAATACAAATGACGTTCGGAAATAAAATGCACTTAGCTTTAGTAGAACCGACATCAGGCAGCAAAGTTCCAACAGATACTTCTGAGGCAAGATCAGATTGAGACATCTTGCAAAATGTAAAATAAAAAACAACATATAAAGCAAAATTGTCAATTTCCTTATGTGACAGTTTTAGGAATGGGAAAAAAATGCAATAGCATAGCCCTCTGACATAGAAAAAGGCAAATAGCAATGGGGTATTAAAATAATGAAAAAAATCTGGCACCAAGTATGACGCACAACATAACTGAAATTTTTTTGGCGCCAACAACATCTGGAAATGAAGCATTCACGTCACTAACGATGCAACCCTGTGTAAGGAACTCGGCGTCAACTAACGTACTTGCGTCAACGGACGTACCTTCGTGCCAAATGTACAAAAATGTAGTCAATTTGAAGAAAAAACTAAACCCCAGGTAAGAAAAAATATTTCTTAATATGTTAATCTTCCCCAAATATGAAACTGACAGTCTGCAAAAGGAAATACATGAACCTGACTCATGGCAAATATAAGTACAATACATATATTTAGAACTTTATATAAATGCATAAAGTGCCAGACCATAGCTAGGGTGTCTTAAGTAATAAAAAACATACTTACCGAAAGACACCCATCCACATATAGCAGATAGCCAAACCAGTACTGAAACAGTTATTAGTAGAGGTAATGGTATATAAGAGTATATCGTTGATCTGAAAAGGGAGGTAGGAGATGAATCTCTATGACCGATAACAGAGAACCTATGAAATAGACCCCCGTTAGGAAAATCATTGCATTCAATAGGTGATACTCTCTTCACATTCCTCTGACATTCGCTGTACTCTGAGAGGAATCGGGCTTCAAAATGCTGAGAAGCGCATTTCAACGTAGAAATCTTAGCACAAACTTACTTCACCACCTCCATAGGAGGCAAAGTTTGTAAAACTGAATTGTGAGTGTGGTGAGGGGTGTATTTATAGGAATTTTGAGGTTTGGGGAAATTTGCCCCTCCTGGTAGGATTGTATATCCCATACGTCACTAGCTCATGGACTGCCAATTACATGAAAGAAAGTTGTGTTATTTCACTCTCCATAGCGCTGCCAAAACGAGTTACTGAAAAGCCTCCTTGTGCATGGGATATGGTGGCGTTAAGCTCCATACCGCACAAAATCCAAGGGCTGATTTGACGTGCTCGTGCACGCTTTCCCCCATAGACATCAATGGGGAGAGAGTGTTAGAAAAAAACGTAACACCTAAAGTGCGGAATGAAAAATCTTCGTAACTCAGCCCAATTGATGTCTATTGGGAAAAAAGTTACGCCTAAATCTAACACCCCAACATAAACTCCAAGTCTAAATACCCCTAATCCGCCATCCCCAACATTGCTGACACCTAAATAAAGTTATTAACCCCTAATCTGCCATTCCCCGACATCGGCGACACTAATAAAAGCTATTAACCCCTATTCGGCCGCTCCCCGACATCGCCGCCACTAAATACAATGATTAATCCCTAAACCGCTGCACTCCGACATCGCTGCCACTAAATAAAATGATTAATTCCTAAACCTCCAGGCTCTCATATCGCCGCTACTAAATAAACCTAATAACCCCCTAAACCTCCGGCTTCCCACGTCGCCATCATAAATAAACCTATTAACCCCTAAACCTCTGGCCTCCCACATCGCTGCCACTAAATAAATCTATTAACCCCTAAACCACCAGCCCCCCCCCACATCGCAAAACACTAAATTAAACTATTAACCCCTAGACCTAACACCCCCCTAACTTTAAATTAAAATTACAATATAACTATTTTAAAATAAATAAAAACTTACCTGTGAAATAAAAATAAACCTAACATAACTATTCTAATAAAATAAAAAAATACTACCAATTAAAAACCTAAATTACAAATTTAAAAAAACCTAATACTTCGAAAAAATTAAAAAAATCTAAAAATACAAAAAATAATAAACACTAAAATTACGAAAAATAAAAAATACTAAGCTTACAAAAAATAATAAACAAAATTATCAAAAATAAAAATAATTACACTTAATATAATAGCCCTATAAAAATAAAGAAGCCCCACAAAATAAAAACACCCCCTAGCCTACAATAAGTTACCAATAGCCCTTAAAAGGGCCTTTTGCAGTGCATTGCCCTAAGTTAAACAGCTCTTTTACCTGTAAAAAAATACAAAGTCCCCCAACAGTAAAACCCACCACCCAACCAACCCCCCCAAAATAAAAAAACCTAACTCTAAAAAATCCAAAGCTACCCATTGCCCCTAAAGGGGCATTTGTAGGTGCTTTGCCCTTATAAGGGCATTTGGCTCTTTTTAAGAGAGCATTCAGCTATTATACAAGTGCCTATCCCTAATCTAAAAAAAAAAAAACACACAAAAAAAATAACACTAACCCCAGAATTTCTACTCATGGTTCCTGAAGTCCGGACATCCATCTCCATCCAGGCACGAGAAGTCTTCATCCAGGCGGTGACACCTTCATCCATCATGGGGGAATCTTCTATCTTCATCCCGGCTGCCTGGAGCAGAGCCATCCTGGAAGTGGATCCCATCCTGTGCGGAGCGTTCTCTTCATACGATCACTGCCCGTACACTGAAGTTGAATGCAAGGTAGCCATTTCAAAATGGTGTACCTTGCATTCCTATTGGCTGATTTGATGCATCAAATTCAAATCAGCCAATAGGATGAGAGCTTCTGAAATCCTATTGGCTGTTCAAAACAGCCAATAGGATAAGAGCTACTGAAATCCTATTGGCTAATTTTTTGTAATTTTAGATAATTTGATTTTTTTCGTAGTGTTAGTTTTTATTTAAATTTGTAATTTAGGTTTTTAATTGGTAGTATTTTTTTTTATTAGAATAGTTATGTTAGGTTAATTTATAGTTTAATGTTAGGTTTATTTTTATTTTGTTAGGTAAGTTTTTATCTATTAAAAGATAGTTATATTGTAATTTTAATTTAAAGTTAGGGGGGGCGTTAGGTTTAGGGGTTAACAGTTTAATTTAGTGTTTTGCGACGTGGGGGGCCGGCGGTCTAAGGGTTAATAGGTTTAGTAGTTACGATGTGGGGGGCTGGAGGTTTAGGGGTTAATACTTTATTATAGTGTTGACTATGTGGGAGGCCGGCAGTTTAGGGGTTAATAGGTTTATTTAGGTGTCGCGATGTCCGGTAGCGGTGGATTAGGGGTTAATAACTTTTATTAGTGTCAGTGATGTCGGGGAACAGCGGTTTAGGGGTTAATATATTTAAATAGTGTTGACGATGTGGGTGGGCGGCAGATTAGGGGTTAATAACTTTATTTATTAGTCCCGATGTTGGTGGGCGGCAGATTAGGGGTTAATAGGTTTTAATTAGTGTTTGCAATGCAGGAGGGCGGCAGTTTAGGGGTTAATAGGTAGTTTATGGGTGTTAGTGTACTTTTTAACACCTTAGTTATGAGTTTTGTGAAACATTTTTGTTACACAAAATCCATAACTACTGCTCTCAGATGGCGGTATGGATTGTGTCGGTATAGGCTGTAACACAAGATTTTTAGCCTGAACGCACAACCTGTAAAACCGGCGCTATGAAAATCCCACACAAAAACGTCATTTCTTGAGTGCGGAATGGACGTTGCGTTACAGGCTAAAATGCTTGCGTTAAAGCTATACTGACACGACTCGTAATATGTGGTCATTCCAGCGTAATGGCCAATTTTTCAGCGTTAAAAGCCGTTCCGCACCGTAACGCAAAATTTGGAATCTAGGTGTCATTTAGAAGTTACATTAAAATTATTAAGCATCTGTGCTAAAATTAAGATTCCATATACTACTGAGTAGGTTGTCTGACAGAGTTGACATTTTTGGTATTTTACTTCCTTATAACACAGATATGATTGTTTCAAACAGAATTATTATTTCATTCTTTAAAATAAATATTAGGCTCTCTGTTTTAACTTGCTAAATTATGAATTTGAAAATGTGCTAAATTATTAACAGAAAACAAGAACAAATCTTGTTTTTCTTTTACATATAGGATAGGGACCAAAAGTTTAAGTCCTTCATCACCAACTGGTTTTATCTGATCATTTATTAAAAAGTAGTAACATCAGTTAATACTTATTATTCAAGAATAAATTATTTAGCACTGAGACACATCAGCTTTTTATTTCTGTTAAATCGTGATGTGATTTTGTTATTTATATGTTTAATCTCTTCATACACAATTTGCGTATACATTTTCAAAACGTTTATGACTGTGGGGTTGATTTCAATCTTTCTAATATTGGCAACTATTCTTCTGATATGCAAAGTGTCGCCTAGATTAAGAGTTTTGCGTTAGAGGCTGTGCGGTGCTAACAAGCAGTTTATGCTCACCGCTCACTTGCAGACAGCGCTGGTATTACGGGTTTTTACAAACCCGGCGTTAGCCGCAAAAAAGTGAGCGTAGAGCAAAATTTAGCTCCACATCTCACCTCAATACCAGCGCTGCTTACATTAGCGGTGAGCTGGTAAAACGTGCTCATGCACGATTTCCCCATAGGGTTCAATGGGGGAGAGCCAACTGAAAATAAACCTAACACCTGCAAAAAAGCAGCGTAAAGCTCCTAAAGCAGCCCCATTGATTCCTATGGGGAAATAAAATGTATGTCTACACCTAACACCCTAACATGAACCCCGAGTCTAAACACCCCTTTTATTACACTTATTAACCCCTAATCTGCCGCCCCCGGCATCGCGACACCTGCATTATATTATTAACCCCTAATCTGCATTATACTTATGATGCGACACCTGCATTATATTATTAACCCCTAATCTGCATTAAATTTATGAACCCCTAATCTGCCGCCCCCTTTTATTTATTAATCCCTAATCTGCCGCCCCCTTTGTCGCCGCAACCTACCTAAATTTATTAACCCCTAATCTGCCGCCCCCAACATCGCCGCCACTATAATAAAGTTATTAACCCCTAAACCTAAGTCTAACCCTAACCCTAACACCCCCTAACTTAAATATAATTACAATAAATCTAAATAAAATTACTACAATTAACTAAACAATTCCGATTTAAAACTAAATACTTACCTATAAAATAAACCCTAAGCTAGCTACAATATAACTAATAGTTACATTGTATCTAACTTAGGGTTTATTTTTATTTTACAGGCAACTTTGCATTTATTTTAACTGGGTAGAATAGTTATTAAATAGTTATTAACTATTTAATAACTACCTAGCTAAAATAAATACAAATTGACCTGTAAAATAAAACCTAACCTAAGTTACAATTACACCTAACACTACAATTAAATTAATTACCTAAATTAAATACAATTAAATAAAACTATCTAATGTACGAAAAAAACAACACTAAATTACAGAAAATAATAAACAAATTACAAGATTTTTAAACTAAGTACACCAACTCTAATCCCCCTAACAAAATAAAAAGCCCCCCAAAATAAATAAAAGCCCTACCCTACACTAAATTACAAATAGCCCTTAAAAGGGCCTTTTGCAGGGCATTGTCCCAAAGTAATCAGCTCTTTTACCTGTAAAAAAAAAAAAAAATACCCCCCCAACATTAAAACCCACCACCCACCCAACTAACCCTATTCTACAACCCACCCAATCCCCCCTTAAAAAAACCTAACACTAACCCCTTGAAGATCCCCTTACTGGGAGACGTCTTCACCTAACTGGGCAGAAGTCTTCATCCAAAGGGGCAGAAGTCTTCATCCAGACGACATATTCTATCTTCATCCATCCGGCACGGAGCGGGTTAATCTTCAAGACATCCGACGCGGAGCATCCTCTTCTTTCCACGGCTTCTTGCTGAATGAAGGTTCCTTTAAATGACGTCATCCAAAATGGCGTCCCTTCAATTCCGATTGGCTGATAGAATTCTATCAGCCCATCGGAATTAAGGTAGAAAAAATCCTATTGGCTGATGCAATCAGCCAATAGGATTGAAGTTCAATCCTATTGGCTGATCCTATCAGCCAATAGGATTGAGCTGGCATTCTATAAAATAGAATGCCAGTTTAATCCTATTGGCTGATTGCATCAGTCAATAGGATTTTTTCTACCTTAATGCCGATTGGCTGATAGAATTCTATCAGACAATCGGAATTGAAGGGACGCCATCTTGGATGAAGTCATTTAAAGGAACCTTCATTCAGCAAGAAGCCGTCGAAAGAAGAGGATGCTCCACGTCAGATGTCTTGAAAATGGACCCGCTCCACGCCGGATGGATGAAAATAGAAGATGCCGTCTGGATGAGGACTTCTGCCTGTCTGGAGGACCACTTCTGCCCGGTTGGATGAAGACTTCTGCCCGTCTGGAGGACCACTTCTGCCCGGTTGGGTGAAGATGTCTCCAGGTAAGGTGATCTTCAAGGGGTTAGTGTTAGGTTTTTTTAAGGGGGGATTGGGTGGGTTTTAGAGTAGGGTTAGTTGTGTGGATGGTGGGTTTTAATGTTGGGGGTATTTGTACTTTTTTTTTTACAGGTAAAAGAGCTGATTACTTTGGGGCAATGCCCTGCAAAAGGCCCTTTTAAGGGCTATTTGTAATTTAGTGTAGGGTAGGGCTTTTTTTATTTTGTTAGGGGGATTAGAGTAGGCGTAATTAGTTTAAAAATCTTGTAATTTGTTTATTATTTTCTGTAATTTAGTGTTTGTTTTTTTCGTACTTTAGATAATTTTATTTAATTGTAATTAATTGTATTTAATTTAGGTAATTAATTAAATTGTAGTGCAGTGTTAGGTGTAATTATAACTTAGGTTAGGTTTTATTTTACAGGTTAATTTGTATTTATTTTAGCTAGGTAGTTATTAAATAGTTAATAACTATTTAATAACTATTCTACCTAGTTAAAATACATACAAAGTTGCCTGTAAAATAAAAATAAACCCTAAGCTAGATACAATGTAACTATTAGTTATATTGCAGCTAGTTTAGGGTTTATTTTATAGGTAAGTTTTTAGTATTTAAATAGGAATTATTTAGTTAATGATAGTAATTTTATTTAGATTTATTGTAATTATATTTAAGTTAGGGGGTGTTAGGGTTAGGGTTAGACTTAGGTTTAGGGGTTAATACATTTAATATAGTCACAGCGATGTTGGGGGCAGCAGATTAGGGGTTAATAAATGTAGGTAGGTGGCGGCGATGTTAGGGATGGCAGATTAGGGGTTAATATGTTTATTATAGTGGTGGCGATGTCCGGTTCGGCAGATTAGGGGTTAAAATATTTATTTTTGTGTTTGTGATGTGGGGGCCTCGGTTTAGGGGTTAATAGATCGTTTATGGGTGTTAGTGTACTTTTTAGCACTTTAGTTAAGAGTTTTATGCTACGGCGTTGTAGTGTAAAACTCTTAACTACTGACTTTTAAATGCGGTACCAGTCTTGACAGGAGAGAGTTTACCGCTCACTTTTGGTCAGACTTGTAATAGCGGCGCTATGCAAGTCCTATTGAAAACATAGGATACGCAATTGACGTAAGTGGATTTGCGGTATTTCCGAGTCTGGCCAAAAAAGTGAGCGGTAAGCCTGTACCTTCAAGACTCATAATACCAGCGGCCATTAAAAAGCAGCGTTAGGACCTCTTAACGCTGCTTTTCAACCCTAATGCACAACTCATAATCTAGGCCTATGTTTCTTAAATAATTACAATCAAAATAGATTCTGTCTCTAAAAACCCAAAGCACTGAATGAGTTTTTAATAGGAAAGTTTGCATAAATGTGTTCATGGTTGTTAAGTACATGTTATCAGGAATGGAACTGTGAATCCAACCAAAACTGACATATACAATGGCCCTTTCACACCTCTTAAAGGGACAGTCTACACCAGAATTTTTATTGTCTTAAAAGATAGATAATCCCTTTATTATCCATTCCCTAATTTTGCATAACCAACACAGTTATATAAATACACGTTTTACCTCTGTGATTATCTTGTATCTCAGCCTCTGCAAACTGCCCCCTTATTTCAGTTCTTTTGACAGACATGCATTTTAGCCAATCAGTGCTGGCTCATAGGAACTCCACGTGCATGTGCACAGTGTTATCTATATGACAAACATGAACTAACGCCCTCTAGTGGTGAAAAACTGTCAAAATGCTTTGAGAGAAGAGGCGGCCTTCAAGGGCTTTGAAATTAGCATATGAATCTCCTAGGTTTAGCTTTCATCTAAGAATACCAAGAGAACAAAGCAAAATTGGTGATAAAAGTAAACTGGAAAATTGTTTAAAATGACATGCCCTCTCTGAATCATGAAAGTTTATTTTGGACTAGACTGTCCCTTTAAGGTTACACTACAGTTTTTTTTGTTTTGTTTTTTAAATTAACCTATTTGTACAGTATATAAGGGAAATACTATTGCCTATTGTAATTTGAATCCATCCTAATAACTGGTAAACAAAATGAATGCCATTTGTATGTAGGCATGATGGGTATACTGAGCATGTTTGCTTAATGAATAATAAAACATAATTTATGTAAGAACTTACCTGATAAATTCAATTCTTTCATATTAGCAAGAGTCCATGAGCTAGTGACGTATGGGATATACATTCCTACCAGGAGGGGCAAAGTTTCCCAAACCTCAAAATGCCTATAAATACACCCCTCACCACACCCACAAATCAGTTTAACGAATAGCCAAGAAGTGGGGTGATAAGAAAAAAAGTGCGAAAGCATAAAAAATAAGGAATTGGAATAATTGTGCTTTATACAAAAAAATCATAACCACCACAAAAAAGGGTGGGCCTCATGGACTCTTGCTAATATGAAAGAAATGAATTTATCAGGTAAGTTCTTACATAAATTATGTTTTCTTTCATGTAATTAGCAAGAGTCCATGAGCTAGTGACTTATGGGATAATGAAAACCCAAGATGTGGATCTTCCACGCAAGAGTCACTAGAGAGGGAGGGATAAAATAAAGACAGCCAATTCTGCTGAAAATCAATCCACACCCAAACCCCTTGTGCTGTCAGAAACCCCCATACAGCTCCCCAACCTGTCAGACTTGCATCTGTTGAGATCACAGCCAAAACAAAGTTTAAATCTTATAATGAAAAAAACTGAAAATATAAGCAGAAGAATCAAACTGAAACAGCTGCCTGAAGTACTTTTCTACCAAAGACTGCTTCTGAGGAAGAAAACACATCAAAATGGTAGAATTTAGTAAAAGTATGCAAAGAAGACCAAGTTGCTGCTTTGCAAATCTGATCAACCGAAGCTTCATTCCTAAATGCCCAGGAAGTAGAGACTGACCTAGTTGAATGAGCTGTAATCCTTTGAGGCGGAGTTCTACCCGACTCAACATAAGTATGATGAATCAAAAACTTTAACCATGATGCCAAAGAAATGGCAGAAGCCTTCTGACCTTCCCTTGAACCAGAAAAGATAACAAATAGACTAGAAGTCTTCCGGAAATCTTAGTAGCTTCAACATAATATTTCAAAGCTCTAACTACATCCAAAGAATGCAACGATCTTTCCTTAGAGATCTTAGGATTAAGACACAATGAAGGAACTACAATTTCTCTACTAATGTTGTTAGAATTCACAACCTTAGGTAAAAATTTAAATGAAGTTCACAAAACCGCCTTATCCTGATGAAAAATCAGAAAAGGAAACTCACAAGAAAGAGCAGATAATTCAGAAACTCTTCTAGCAGAAGAGATGGCCAAAAGAAACAAAACTTTCCAAGAAAGTAATTTAATATCCAGCGAATGCATAGGTTCAAACGGAGGAGCTTGAAGAGCCCCTAGAACCAAATTCAAACTCCAAGGAGGAGAAATTGACTTAATAACAGGTTTTATACGAACCAAAGCTTGTACAAAACAATAAATATCAGGAAGACTAGCAATCTTTCTGTGAAAAAGAACAGAAAGAGCAGAGATTTGTCCTTTCGAGGAACTTGCAGACAAACCTTTATCCAAACCATCCTGAAGAAACTGTAAAATTTTAGGAATTCTAAAAGAATGCCAAGAAAAAAGATGAGAAAAACACCAAGAAATGTAAGTCTTCCAGACTCGATAATATATCATCCTAGATACAGATTTACGAGCCTGTAACATAGTATTAATTACGGAGTCAGAGAAACCTCTATGACTGAGAATCAAGCGTTCAATCTCCATACCTTCAAATTTAAGGATTTGAGATCCTGATGGAAAAAAGGACCTTGCGATAGAAGGTCTGGTCTTAACGGAAGAGTCCACAGTTGGCAAGGAGCCATCCGGACAAGATCCGCATACCAAAACCTGTGAGGCCATGCTGGAGCCACCAGCAGAATAAACTAACGCTCCTTTAGAATATTGGAAATCACTCTTGGAAGAAGAACTAGAGGCGGAAAGATATAAGCAGGATGATACTTCCAAGGAAGTGACAATGCATCCACTGCTTCCGCCTGAGGATCCCTGGATCTGGACAGATACCTGGGAAGCTTCTTGTTTAGATGAGAAGCCATCAGATCTATTTCTGGAAGTCCCCATATTTGAACAATCTGAAGAAATACCTCTGGGTGAAGAGACCATTCACCCGGATGCAGCATTTGGCGACTGAGATAATCCGCTTCCCAATTGTCTATACCTGGGATATGAACCGCAGAAATTAGACAGGAGCTGGATTCCGCCCATACAAGTATTCAAGATACTTCTTTAATAGCCAGAGGACTGTCCAGGTTGGAAGAACAAAAGAAGCCCCCTGAACTAAACGATGGTGGTCTGCCCACCACGTCAGAGGGTGTCGAACAATCGGTTTTAAAGATATTAATTGAGATATCTTTGTATAATCCCTGCACCACTGGTTCAGCATACAGAGCTGAAGAGGTCGCATGTGAAAACGAGCAAAGGGGATCGCGTCCAATGCAGCAGTCATAAGACCTAGAATTTCCATGCATAAGGCTACCGAAGGGAATGATTGAGACTGAAAATTTCGACAAGCTGAAACCAATTTCAGAGGTCTCTTGTCCGTCAGAGACAGAGTCATGGACACTGAATCTATCTGGAAACCTAAAAAGGTTACCCTTGTCTGAGGAATCAACAAACTTTTTGGTAAATTGATCCTCCAACCATGTTCTTGAAGAAACAACACTCATAAAAGACTGGAAAGGTTCTTTCTATTGAAAATGAGCAAAGGGAATTGAATCCAATGCTGTGGCCATAAGACCTAAAACTTCTATGCATATATATAGCAACTGAAGGAAATAATAGAGACTAAAGGTACCGACAGACGGAACCCAATAAAATTGTCCCTTGTCTGATAGAGACAAAGACAGTGACATAACCTATCTGGAAACCTAAAAAAGGTGACCCTTGCGTGAGGAATCAAGAGTTTTTGAAAAAAAAGATCCTCTAACTATGTCCTGAAGAGCAAAGTGAATCATATGAGATTCCGCATCCTCAGAAAATAATCTGAATGAAAACAGAAAAATGAAAATATGCATTTATTGTATCTAATGAAAACAAATAATGCTATCAATGACCAAAAAAAGGCAGAATAGTTTGAATAAAACTCTAAAACCCAGTTCCTAAAAAAGGAACTGGAAGAAATACCGCAGAAGATTAAAGGTCTGAGCAGCGCTTGAACCCCATGGGTGCCCAGCCATGCTTCAACAGTACCCAAAATATATAGGACAGAAACACACTTAAAGAAAGTGTTAGCCTTACTGGAATAAAATCAAAGAAATTTGGACCAAATAGAACCAAATAAATTTCAAAGAAGTCTTAACCTGCCCCTTACCAGCCAAGCTGGAATACGGCATGTACATCGCAATATTAGGGAGCTGATTTCGAACTGAAAAATTTCCAATTATAAACATGTTACTTGGGAAAGAACTCAGGAATTCGTTCCTTAATAAGAACAACCAAACTAGTATAAGCTTAAAGTTTTAGTCTTAGAACTCAATCTTGAAGCCCAGAGTAACAGTTAAGAATTGAATCCAATTATAAAACAAATAATTGATTATCTTAGAACAAAAGAAATATGGATTTTTAAAAATCACAAAATTCTTCTAGCTAAAATAGCTAAAGACATAGATTAACCCTCATTTGCGAAAATATTCAATAAAATGAAGACACAAATGTAATTATTAGCATGATAGTCCAGTTTAAAGGACCAGTCAATACAGTGGACTTGCATAATCAATAAATGCAAAACAACAAGACAAATGCAACAGCACCTAGTCTAGTAAATGTTGTCCCTTTAACAATGCTAAAATAAATCATAATCTGATACTTGATCTTAAAGTAAACAGAAAAAATGAAGCAATTGCAATATCCAAATAAATCACAGGACCAAGAAAAGTACCTGAAACTGAATAATTTTCCATAAATAAGATACAACTATCTAAAGGAAAATAAATACTATTTTGCTATAGAAACAATAGCATAATTAGTAGGAGTAGAGATAGCCCCAATAAATTGGAGAACCCTCCAAATTGAATTTAACTGCTGGCAAAGAATATAGTTTAAAACCTTTGAAGAAGGAATAAAAGAAAATTCTCAGCCTATTCCATTCCCTAGTATGGGGAATTGGAAAGAAAACCTCTGAAAACACAGAAGAATAAATAGGCAGAAATAGTGTCAGCTAGTCTTAAAGAACTAGTTACCTTAATATCCAAAATAATCAACACCTTTTCAACAAAGAACAAATGTACTTTAATAATAAAAAAATAATAAAAAAGTAGATTTGTTAGTGTCAATATCTGATGAAGAGAATTTCTGAAAGAGAAAAAAACATCATCAGAGAAGAATAACTCAGTATGTTGTTGGTCATTTGAAACTTCAATAATTAAAAAAGAAGTGAAAAAGACCTAAAAATTTTATTAGAAGGCACGAAGTCAGAAAAAGCCTTTAAAATAGAATCAGAAAAATATTTCTTATAAATCTTCTAAATATTTCTTGTACATAAGATGCAAGAATGGCAATATATAAAGCATAAATACTAATGGATTCTGCATGTAAAAGTATATCATAATAACTTATTACAAACCATAGCTAAAGATAAACATTTATAACATTTAAAATAAATTAACTTAGCTTTGGTAGAACTGAAACTCAGTTAAGCGTTTTTCCAGAAGTGGCTTCTGATTCAGGGTCAATCTGAGACATCTTGCAATATGTAATAGAAAAAACAACATATAAAGCAAAATTGATCAAATTCCTTAAATGACAGTTTCAGGAATGGGAAAAAAATGCCAATGAACAAGCTTCTAGCAACTAGAAGCAATAAACAATGAGACTTAAATATTGTGGAGACAACAATGACGCTCAAATTTTTTACCGCCAAAAAAGCCGCCCACATTATTTGGCGCCTAAATGCCGCCACATCCAGTAACGCCGACATTTTTTGGCGCAAAAAACGTCAAAAAAATGACGCAACTTCCGGCGACACGTATGACGCCGGAAATGACAAGAACATTTTTGCGCCAAGAAAGTCCGCGCCAAGAATGACGCAATAAAATGAAGCATTTTCAGCCCCCACGAGCCTAACAGCCCACAGGAAAAAAGTCAAATTTTAAGGTAAGAAAAAATTGATTGATTCATATGCATTATCTCAAATATGAAACTGACTGTCTGAAATAAGGAACGTTGAACATCCTGAATCAAGGCAAATAAATGTTTAAACACATATATTTAGAACTTTATATAAAAGTGCCCAACCATAGCTTAGAGTGTCACAGAAAATAAGACTTACTTACCCCAGGACACTCATCTACATGTAGTAGAAAGCCAAACCAGTACAGAAACGAGAATCAGTAGAGGTAATGGTATATATAAGAGTATATCGTCGATCTGAAAAGGGAGGTAAGAGATGAATCTCTACGACCGATAACAGAGAACCTATGAAATAGACCCCGTAGAAGGAGATCATTGAATTCAAATAGGCAATACTCTCTTCACATCCCTCTGACATTCACTGCACACTGAGAGGAAAACCGGGCTCCAGCCTTCTGCGAAGCGCATATCAACGTAGAATCTAGCACAAACTTACTTCACCACCTCCATGGGAGGCAAAGTTTGTAAAACTGATTTGTGGGTGTGGTGAGGGGTATATTTATAGGCATTTTGAGGTTTGGGAAACTTTGCCCCTCCTGGTAGGAATGTATATCCCATATGTCACTAGCTCATGGACTCTTGCTAATTACATGAAAGAAATTGGCACTTTCAGTGTGTGAAAAGTATAATTTTTTTCACAAAATTTCAAATTATAGATTAAGAAATCACCATTTTCCTGATTATTAATATATACATCTAAAATCAAGAAAAGGGTTTCTATTAAAAGGAAATAGAAGCAAATTATATATAAAACAGGATATTAACAGTTCTTACACTAAACTGTGAAACTACTCCATTTGCAATAATATAGCAGTAAATATGTAGTGCTTTCAAATGGGACCAAATTCAGCATGGTTTTACTTCAGGGAGATCATGTCAGACTAATCTAATTGACTTCTTTGATTATGTAACAAAAGTATTAGACAAGGGTGGAGCAGTTGATGTAGCATATCTAGATTTCAGCAAAGCATTTGACACCGTCCCATACAATAAACTAATTCACAAACTATCTCCGTGGTCTAGATTCAAAAATTGTGAACTGGGTGGAATGCTGGCTTAAGGACAGAAAACAAACGCCTAGATTTAGAGTTTTGAGGCCAAAGGGGTGCGTTAGCTACGCGTGGTTTTTTTCTAGCGCTGCTTCCAAACAACGCTGGTATTTAGAGTTCTCTGAAGGGCTGCGTTAGGCCCTCAATACCAGCGTTGCTTATGGTAGCGGCTAGCTGGAAAAACTTACTCATGCACGATATCCCCATAGGAAACAATGGGGCAGTTTGGGCTTAAAAAAACCCTAACACCTGCAAAAAAGCAACGTTAAGCTCCTAACGCAGCCCCATTGTTTCCTATGGGGAAACACTTTCTAAGTCTGCACCTAACACCCTAACATGTACCCCGAGTCTAAACAGCCCTAACCGGATACTTATTAACCCTTAATCTGCCGCCCCCGCTATCGCTGACACCTGCATTATATTATTAACCCCTAATCTGCCGACCAGACACTGCCGCAACCTACATTATACTTATGAACCCCTAATCTGCTGCCCCTAACACACCTACTCTAAGCCCCCTAATAAAATAACATAGCCCCCCAAAATAAAAAATTCCCTACCCTAATCTAAATTAAAATAGTTAACAGCTCTATTACCTTACCAACCCTTAAAAGGGCTTTTTGCGGCGAATGCCCCAAAGAAATCAGCTCTTTTGCCTGTAAAAAAAAACCAATACCCCCCCCCCAACATTACAACCCACCACCCACATACCCCTACTCTAACCCAAACCCCCCTTAAATAAACCTAACACTACCCCCCTGAAGATCGCCCTACCTTGAGTCGTCTTCACTCAGCCGAGCACCGATGGACCAAAAGAAGACATCCGGAGCGGCAGAAGTCTTCATCCTATCCGGGCAGAAGAGGACATCTGGACCGGCAGACAGCTTCATCCAAGCGGCATCTTCTATCATCATCCATCCAACGAGGAGCGGCTCCATCTTCAAGACCTCCGGCGCGGAACATCCTCTTCCTACCGACGACTACCGACGAATTCCGATTGGCTGATAGGATTCTATCAGCCAATCGGAATTAAGGTAGGAAAATTTTTATTGGCTGATTGAATCAGCCAATCAGATTCAAGTTCAATCCGAATGGCTGATCCAATCAGCCAATCAGATTGAGCTTGCATTCTATTGGCGACTTCTGCCACTCCGGATGTCTTCTTTTGGTCCATCGGTGCTCGGCTGAGTGAAGATGACTCAAGGTAGGGAGATCTTCAGGGGGGTAGTGTTAGGTTTATTTAAGGGGGGTTTGGGTTAGAGTAGGGGTATGTGGGTGGTGGGTTGTAATGTTGGGGGGTGGTATTGTGTTTTTTTTACAGGCAAAAGAGCTGATTTCTTTGGGGCATGCCCCGCAAAAAGCCCTTTTAAGGGCTGGTAAGGTAATAGAGCTGTTAACTATTTTAATTTAGATTAAGGTAGGGAATTTTTTTATTTTGGGGGGCTTTGTTATTTTATTAAGGGGCTTAGAGTAGGTGTAATTAGCTTAAAATTCTTGTAATCTTTTTTTATTTTTTTGTAATTTAGTGTTTGTTTGTTTTTGTAATTTAGTTTAGTTTATTTAATTGTAGGTAATTGTAGTTAATTGATTTAATTAATTTATTGATAGTGTAGTGTTAGGTTTAATTGTAACTTAGGTTAGGATTTATTTTACAGGTAATTTTGTAATTATTTTAACTAGGTAGCTATTAAATAGTAAATAACTATTTAATAGCTATTGTACCTGGTTAAAATAAATACAAAGTTGCCTGTAAAATAAATATAAATCCTAAAATAGCTACAATATAATTATTTGTTATATTGAAGCTATATTAGGATTTATTTTACAGGTAAGTATTTAGTTTTAAATAGGAAGACTTTAGTTAATAATATTTAATTTATTTCGTTAGATTAAAATTATATTTAATTTAGGGGGGTGTTAGGGTTAGGGTTAGACTTAGCTTTAGGGGTTAATACATTTATTAAAGTAGCGGCGAGGTCCGGTCGGCAGATTAGGGGTTAATACTTGAAGTTAGGTGGCGGCGATGTTAGGGAGGGCAGATTAGGGGTTAATAATATTTATTATAGAGTTTTTGAGGCAGGAGTGAGGCGGTTTAGAGGTTAATGCATTTATTAGAGTAGTGGCTAGGTCCGGTCGGCAGATTAGGGGTTAATAAGTGTAGGTAAGGTAGCGGCGATGTTGGGGGGGCAGATTAGGGGTTAATAAATATTATGTAGGTGTCGACGATCTTAGGGGCAGCAGATTAGGGGTACATAGGGATAATGTAGGTGGCGGCGGTGTGCGGTCGACAGATTAGGGGTTAAAAAAATGTATTAGAGTGGCGGCGATGTTGGGGGACCTCGGTTTAGGGGTACATAGGTAGTTTATGGGTGTTATTGTACTTTAGAGCACAGTAGTTAAGAGCTTTATAAACCAGCGTTAGCCCATAAAGCTCTTAACTACTGACTTTTTTCTGCGGCTGGAGTCTTGTCGGTAGAGGCTCTACCACTCACTTCAGCCAAGACTAAATACCGGCGTTAGGAAGATCCCATTGAAAAGATAGGCTACGCAATTGGTGTAAGGGGATCTGCGGTATGGAAAAGTTGCGGCTTGGAAGTGAGCGTTAGACCCTTTCCTGGCTGACTCTAAATACCAGCGGGCGGTAAAAAGCAGCGTTAGGAGCCCTTAAGACTGCTTTTGACGGCTAACGCAGAACTCTAAATCTAGGCGAAAGTATCTTAATAAATGGAGTTCATTCAGCAGAGGGGGCTGTTACTAGTGGTTTTCCTCAGGGGTCAGTTCTGGGGCCTGTTTTCTTTAACATATTTATCTGTGATATCAGTAAAGGGCTACCAGGGGAAAGTATGTCTGTTTGCAGATGATACAATAATTTGTAAAAGAGTGGATGTTCCAGGGGGAGAAGACAAAATGAGAAGTGATATACAACAATTGAAGGATTTGACAAACAACTGGGATCTAAAGTTTAATACAGAAAAGTGTAAAATAATGCATTTAGGGAAGAAAAATCCAAATGTTAATTACAGACTCAATGACACTTTACTGACTGTTACAGATGAGGAACAGGACTTGGGAATTATTATTTCAGATGATTTAAAACTTAGTAAACAATGTAGCAATGCAGCGAGTAAGGCTAGCAGAATGCTTGGATGTATTGGTAGAGGTATTTGGAGCAGAAATAGTAAGGTTCTTATGCCACTTTATAGATCATTAGTTAGGCCTCACCTTGAGTATTGTGTGCAGTTCTGGAGGCCATATCTTCAGAAGGATGTTAACAAGCTTGAATCTGTGCAAAGCAGGGCTGCCAAAATGGTGCATGGTCTAAAAACCAGGATAGGCTCAATGACCTAAATATGTATAGCTTAGAGGAGAAAATGGAAAGAAGTGATATGATAGCAACTTTCAAGTACGTTAAAGGGCTTAGTAAAACTGAGGCTGTGGGTATTTTACAGAAAATGGAAAATTCAAGAACAAGGGGTCATGATCTCAAGCTGAAGGCTAGTAGATTCAGGAGTAATTTGAGGAAGCACTTCTTTACAGAAAGAGTGATTGATTTATGGAATAAACTTCCTCAAGAGGTAGTAGCGACAAACACTGTGGGGGACTTTAAAAATGCATGGGACAAGCATAAGGCTATCCTACAAACTAGATAAGTTTATACTGTTAGGTAATTTTGGGCAGACTTGCTGGGCCTATGGCTCTTATCTGCCGTCAATTCCTATGTTTCTATGCCGGGCAGATATGATTCGCTACAGGGAAACATGTCCGTACGATCTTTAATAAATTGATCTTATAGTCTCAAATTTGATAAGTGTAAAATGGTCTCAAAAAGTATCAAGAAAATTGTAATCGCTAAGAGGTTCTTTTCCGGCTCCATGTAACACGTTTGCAGCTCTGGAAACAGCTGGATGTGCTCCCTTTTCCATCTGAAAATCCGCCAAAAACAAATCAGCCAATAGAGTGGAATTGACCCCTATATATTTCCTAGCTCATAAAAGTTGTATTTTTCTTCTAGCAATTAATACATAATATTCATTCTATAAGCATAGTGCTGCTGCTAGTGCTCCTGCTAGTGCTTCTGCTAGTGCTCCTGCTAGTGCTCCCGCTAGTGCTGCTGCTAGTGCTGCTGCAAGTGCTACTGCTAGTGCTGCTGCTAGTGCAACTGCTAGTGCACCTGCTAGTGCACCTGCTAGTGCAGCTGTTAGTGCTGCTGCTAGTGCTAGTGCTCCTGATAGTGCTGCTGCTAGTGCTCCTGCTAGTGTTGCTGCTAGTGCGCCTACTAGTGCTCCTTCTAGTGCTGCTGCTACGGATGCTGCTAGTGCTCCTGCTAGTGCTGCTGCTAGTGCTCCTGCAAGTGCTGCTGCTAGTGCTCCTGCTAGTGCTCCTGCTAGTGCTCCTTCTAGTGTTGCTGCTAGTGCACCTGCTAGTGCTGCTGCTAGTGCTTCCTGCTAGTGCTCCTGCTAGTGCTCCTGCTAGTGCTGCTGTTAATGCTTCCTGCTAGAACTCCTGCTAGTGCTCCTGCTAGTGCTGCTGCTAGTGCTTCTGCTAGTGCTTCCTGCTAGTGCTGCTGCTAGTGCTCCTGCTAGTGCTCCTGCTAGTGCTGCTGCTAGTGCTGCTGCTAGTGCTGCTGCTAGTGCTGCTGCAAGTGCTACTGCTAGTGCTGCTGCTAGTGCAACTGCTAGTGCACCTGCTAGTGCAACTGCTAGTGCAGCTGTTAGTGCTGCTGCTAGTGCTAGTGCTCCTGATAGTGCTGCTGCTAGTGCTCCTGCTAGTGTTGCTGCTAGTGCGCCTACTAGTGCTCCTTCTAGTGCTGCTGCTACGGATGCTGCTAGTGCTCCTGCTAGTGCTGCTGCTAGTGCTCCTGCAAGTGCTGCTGCTAGTGCTCCTGCTAGTGCTCCTTCTAGTGTTGCTGCTAGTGCACCTGCTAGTGCTGCTGCTAGTGCTTCCTGCTAGTGCTCCTGCTAGTGCTCCTGCTAGTGCTGCTGTTAATGCTTCCTGCTAGAACTCCTGCTAGTGCTCCTGCTAGTGCTGCTGCTAGTGCTTCTGCTAGTGCTTCCTGCTAGTGCTGCTGCTAGTGCTCCTGCTAGTGCTCTTGCTAGTGCTGCTTCTAGTGCTGCTGCTAGGGCTGCTGCTAGTGCTCCTGCTAGTGCTGCTGCTAGTGCTCCTGCTAGTGCTGCTGCTAGTGCTGCTGCTAGTGCTCCTGCTAGTGCTGCTGCTAGTGCTGCTGCAAGTGCTAGTGCTCCTGCTAGTGCTCCTTCTAGTGCTCCTTCTAGTGTGCTACTGCTAGGGATACTGCTAGTGCTGCTGCTAGTGCTCCTGCAAGTGCTGCTGCTAGTGCTGCTGCAAGTGCTCCTGCTAGTGCTCCTTCTAGTGCTGCTGCTAGTGCTCCTGCTAGTGCTGCTGTTAGTGCTCCTGCTAGTGATTCTGCTAGTGATCCTGCTAGTGCTGCTGCTAGTGCTCCTTTTAATGCTGCTGCTAGTGCTCCTTCTAGTGCTGCTGCTAGTGCTCCCGCTAGTGCTTCTGCTAGTGCTGCTGCTACTAGTGCTCTTGCTAGTGCTTCTGCTAGTGCTGCTGCTAGTGCTTCCTGCTAGTGCTGCTACTAGTGCTCCTGCTAGTGCTCATTCTAGTGCTCCTGCAAGTGCTCCTGCTAGTGCTGCTGCTAGTGCTGCTGCTAGTGCTTCTGCTAGTGCTCCTGCTAGTGCTCCTGCTAGTGCTGCTGCTAGTGCTTCCTGCTAGTGCTGCTGCTAGTGCTCCTGCTAGTGCTGCTGCTAGTGCTCCTGCTAGTGCTCCTTCTAGTGCTGCTGCTAGTGCTTCTGCTACTGCTGCTGCTAGTGCTTCTGCTACTGCTGCTGCTATTGATTCTGCAAGTTCTGCTGCTATTGATTCTGCTAGTGCTGCTGCTAGTGCTTCCTGCTAGTGCTCCTGCTAGCACTGCTGCTAGTGATGCTGCTAGTGATCCTGCTATTGCTTCTGCTAGTGCTGCTGCTAGTGCTTCCTGCTAGTGCTGCTGCTAGTGCTCCCGCTAGTGCTGCTGCTAGTGCTCCCGCTAGTGCTTCTGCTAGTGCTGCTGCTAGTGCTGCTGCTATTGATTCTGCTAGTGCTGCTGCTATTGATTCTGCTAGTGCTGCTGCTAGTGCTCCTGCTAGTGCTGCTGTTAGTGCTTCCTGCTAGTGCTCCTGCTAGCACTGCTGCTAGTGCTCCTTCTAGTGCTGCTGCTAGTGCTCCTGCTAGTGCTTCTGCTAGTGCTCCTGCTAGTGCTGCTGCTAGTGCTCCTAGTAGTGCTTCTGCTAGTGCTGCTGCTATTGATTCTGCTAGTGCTGCTGCTATTGATTCTGCTAGTGCTGCTGCTAGTGCTTCCTGCTAGCGCTGCTGTTAGTGCTTCCTGCTAGTGCTCCTGCTAGCACTGCTGCTGCTAGTGCTCCTGCTAGTGCTGCTGCTAGTGATCCTGCTATTGCATCTGCTACTGCTGCTGCTAGTGCTTCCTGCTAGTGCTGCTGTTAATGCTGCTGCTAGTGCTTCCTGCTAGTGCTAGTGCTGCTGCTAATGCTGCTGCTAGTGCTTCCTGCTAGTGCTAGTGCTGCTGCTAGTGTTCCTGCTAGTGCTCCTGCTAGTGCTGCTGCTAGTGCTTCCTGCTAGTGCTTCTGCTAGTGCTGCTGCTAGTGCTCCTGCTAGTGCTCCTTCTAGTGCTCCTGCTAGTGCTGCTGCTAATGCTGCTGCTAGTGCTTCCTGCTAGTGCTCCTGCTACTGCTAGTGCTCCTGCTAGTGCTGCTGCTAGTGCTTCCTGCTAGTGCTGCTGCTAGTGCTGCTGTTAGTGCTTCCTACTAGTGCTCCTGCTAGCACTGCTGCTAGTGCTCCTTCTAGTGCTGCTGCTAGTGCTCCTGCTAGTGCTTCTGCTAGTGCTCCTGCTATTGATTCTGCTAGTGCTGCTGCTATTGATTCTGCTAGTGCTGCTGCTAGTGCTTCCTGCTAGCACTGCTGTTAGTGCTTCCTGCTAGTGCTCCTGCTAGCACTGCTGCTGCTAGTGCTCCTGCTAGTGCTGCTGCTAGTGCTCCTGCTATTGCATCTGCTAGTGCTGCTGCTAGTGCTTCCTGCTAGTGCTGCTGCTAATGCTGCTGCTAGTGCTTCCTGCTAGTGCTAGTGCTGCTGCTAGTGTTCCTGCTACTGCTCCTGCTAGTGCTGCTGCTAGTGCTTCCTGCTAGTGCTTCTGCTAGTGCTCCTGCTAGTGCTGCTGCTAGTGCTTCCTACTAGTGCTGCTGCTAGTGCTCCTGCTAGTGCTTCTGCTAGTGCTGCTGCTAGTGCTGCTGCTAGTGCTCCTGCTAGTGCTGCTGCTAGTGCTTCCTGCTAGTGCTCCTGCTACTGCTCCTGCTAGTGCTGCTGCTAGTGCTGCTGCTAGTGCTTCCTGCTAGTGCTGCTGCTAGTGCTTCTGCTAGTGCTTCCTGCTAGTGCTCCTGCTCCTGCTAGTGCTGCTGCTAGTGCTGCTGCTAGTGCTCCTGCTATTGTTTCTTTTAGTGCTGCTGCTAGTGCTCCTGCTATTGCTTCTGCTAGTGCTTCCTGCTAGTGCTCCTGCTAGTGCTTCCTGCTAGTGCTGCTGCTAGTGCTCCTGCTCCTGCTAGTGCTGCGACTAGTGCTTCTGCTAGTGCTGCTGCTAGTGCTTCTGCTAGTGCTGCTGCTATTGATTCTGCTAGTGCTGCTGCTAGTGCTTCCTGCTAGTGCTCCTGCTAGTGCTGCTGTTAGTGCTTCCTGCTAGCACTGCTGCTAGTGCTCCTTCTAGTGCTTCTGCTAGTGCTGCTGCTATTAATTCTGCTAGTGCTGCTGCTAGTGCTTCCTGCTAGTGCTCCTGCCAGCGCTGCTGTTAGTGCTTCCTGCTAGTGCTCCTGCTAGCACTGCTGCTAGTACTGCTGCTAGTGCTCCTGCTAGTGCTGCTGCTAGTGCTC
Source organism: Bombina bombina (assembly GCF_027579735.1). Classification (NCBI taxonomy): domain Eukaryota; kingdom Metazoa; phylum Chordata; class Amphibia; order Anura; family Bombinatoridae; genus Bombina; species Bombina bombina. Next base: position 560,703,478 of record NC_069499.1, on the reverse strand, counting down.
CTGCTATTGCTTCTGCTAGTGCTGCTGCTAGTGCTTCCTGCTAGTGCTGCTGCTAATACTGCTGCTAGTGCTTGCTGCTAGTGCTGCTGCTAGTGTTCCTGCTAGTGCTTCTGCTAGTGCTGCTGCTAGTGCTGCTGCTTCTGCTAGTGCTGCTGCTAGTGCTCCTGCTATTGCTTCTGCTAGTGCTCCTGCTATTGCTTCTGCTAGTGCTCCTGCTAGTGCTTCCTGCTAGTGCTGCTGCTAGTGCTCCTGCTAGTGCTGCTGCTAGTGCTTCTGCTAGTGCTCCTGCTAGTGCTGCTGCTAGTGCTCCTGCTAGTGCTCCTTCTAGTGCTCCTGCTAGTGCTGCTGCTAGTGCTTCCTGCTAGTGCTGCTGCTAATGCTGCTGCTAGTGCTTCCTGCTAGTGCTCCTGCTACTGCTAGTGCTCCTGCTAGTGCTGCTGCTAGTGCTGCTGCTAGTGCTGTTGATAGTGCTTCTGCTAGTGCTCCTGCTAGTGTTGCTGCTAGTGCTGCTGCTAGTGCTTCTGCAAGTGCTGCTGCTATTGATTCTGCTAGTGCTGCTGCTATTGATTCTGCTAGTGCTGCTGCTAGTGCTTCCTGCAAGTGCTCCTGCTAGTGCTGCTGTTAGTGCTTCCTGCTAGTGCTCCTGCTAGCACTGCTGCTAGTGCTGCTGCTAGTGCTCCTTCTATTGCTGCTGCTAGTGCTCCTGCTATTGATTCTGCTAGTGCTGCTGCTATTGATTCTGCTAGTGCTGCTGCTAGTGCTTCCTGCTAGTGCTCCTGCTAGCGCTGCTGTTAGTGCTTCCTGCTAGTGCTCCTGCTAGTGCTGCTGCTAGTGCTTCCTGCTAGTGCTGCTGCTAATGCTGCTGCTAGTGCTTCCTGCTAGTGCTCCTGCTACTGCTAGTGCTGCTGCTAGTGCTTCCTGCTAGTGCTGTTGCTAGTGCTTCTGCTAGTGCTAGTGCTCCTGCTAGTGCTGCTGCTAGTGCTTCTGCAAGTGCTGCTGCTATTGATTCTGCTAGTGTTGCTGCTATTGATTCTGCTAGTGCTGCTGCTAGTGCTTCCTGCAAGTGCTCCTGCTAGTGCTGCTGTTAGTGCTTCCTGCTAGTGCTCCTGCTAGCACTGCTGCTAGTGCTGCTGCTAGTGCTCCTTCTATTGCTGCTGCTAGTGCTCCTGCTATTGATTCTACTAGTGCTGCTGCTAGTGCTTCCTGCTAGTGCTCCTGCTAGCGCTGCTGTTAGTGCTTCCTGCTAGTGCTCCTGCTAGCACTGCTGCTAGTGCTGCTGCTAGTGCTCCTGCTATTGCTTCTGCTAGTGCTCCTGCTATTGCTTCTGCTAGTGCTCCTGCTAGTGCTGCTGTTAGTGCTTCCTGCTAGTGCTGCTGCTAGTGCTCCTGCTGCTGCTAGTGCTCCTGCTAGTGCTCCTTCTAGTGCTGCTGCTAGAGCTTCCTGCTAGTGCTGCTGCTAATGCTGCTGCTAGTGCTCCTGCTACTGCTAGTGCTCCTGCTAGTGCTGCTGCTAGTGCTTCCTGCTAGTGCTGTTGCTAGTGCTTGTGCTCCTGCTAGTGCTGCTGCTAGTGCTTCTGCAAGTGTTGCTGCTATTGATTCTGCTAGTGCTGCTGCTATTGATTCTGCTAGTGCTGCTGCTAGTGCTTCCTGCAAGTGCTCCTGCTAGTGCTGCTGTTAGTGCTTCCTGCTAGTGCTCCTGCTAGCACTGCTGCTAGTGCTGCTGCTAGTGCTCCTTCTATTGCTGCTGCTAGTGCTCCTGCTATTGATTCTGCTAGTGCTGTTGCTATTGATTCTGATAGTGCTGCTGCTAGTGCTTCCTGCTAGTGCTCCTGCTAGCGCTGCTGTTAGTGCTTCCTGCTAGTGCTCCTGCTAGCACTGCTGCTAGTGCTGTTGCTAGTGCTCCTGCTATTGCTTCTGCTAGTGCTGCTGCTAGTGCTTCCTGCTTGTGCTGCTGCTAATACTGCTGCTAGTGCTGCTGCTAGTGTTCCTGCTAGTGCTTCCTGCTAGTGCTGCTGCTAGTGCTTCTGCTAGTGCTGCTGCTAGTGCTCCTGCTATTGCTTCTGCTAGTGCTCCTGCTAGTGCTGCTGCTAGTGCTTCCTGCTAGTGCTGCTGCTGCTGGTGCTCCTGCTAGTGCTTCCTGCTAGTGTTGCTGCTAGTGCTCCTGCTAGTGCTGCTGCTAGTGCTCCTGCTAGTGCTCCTTCTAGTGCTGCTGCTAGTGCTTCCTGCTAGTGCTGCTGCTAGTGCTTCTGCTAGTGCTTCCTGCTAGTGCTGCTGCTAGTGCTGCTGCTAGTGCTGCTGCTAGTGCTGCTGCTGCTAGTGCTCCTGCTATTGCTTCTGCTAGTGCTCCTGCTATTGCTTCTGCTAGTGCTCCTGCTATTGCTTCTGCTAGTGCTTCCTGCTAGTGCGCCTGCTCCTGCTAGTGCTGCTGCTAGTGCTCCTGCTAGTGCTGCTGCTAGTGCTCCTTCTAGTGCTGCTGCTACTGCTGCTGCTAGTGCTCCTGCTAGTGCTCCTGCTAGTGCTGCTGCTAGTGCTCCTGCTAGTGCTGCTGCTAGTGCTCCCGATAGTGCTCCTGCTAGTGCTGCTGCTAGTGCTCCTTCTAGTGCTGCTGCTAGTGCTCCTGATAGTGCTCCTGCTAGTGCTGCTGCTAGTGCTCCTTCTACTGCTGCTGCTAGTGCTCCTGATAGTGCTCCTGCTAGTGCTGCTGCTAGTGCTGCTGCTAGTGCTCCTTCTAGTGCTGCTGCTAGTGCTCCTGATAGTGCTCCTGCTAGTGCTGCTGCTAGTGCTCCTTCTAGTGCTGCTGCTAGTGCTCCTTCTAGTGCTCCTGCTAGTGCTGCTGCTAGTGCTCCTTCTAGTGCTGCTGCTAGTGCTCCTTCTAGTGCTGCTGCTAGTGCTCCTGCTAGTGCTGCTGCTAGTGCTGCTGCTAGTGCTCCTGCTAGTGCTGCTGCTAGTGCTCCTGCTAGTGCTGCTGATAGTGCTGCTGCTAGTGCTCCTGCTAGTGCTCCTGCTAGTGCTCCTGCTAGTGCTGCTGCTAGTGCTCCTGCTAGTGCTGCTGCTAGTGCTCTTGCTAGTGCTCCTGCTAGTGCTGCTGATAGTGCTCCTGCTAGTGCTGCTGCTAGTGCTGCTGCTAGTGCTCCTGCTAGTGCTGCTGCTAGTGCTCCTGATAGTGCTCCTGCTAGTGCTGCTGCTAGTGCTGCTGCTAGTGCTGCTGCTAGTGCTGCTGCTAGTGCTCCTGCTAGTGCTCCTGCTAGTGCTGCTGCTAGTGCTCCTGCTAGTGCTCCTGCTAGTGCTCCTTCTAGTGCTGCTGCTAGTGCTCCTGCTAGTGCTGCTGATAGTGCTCCTGCTAGTGCTCCTGCTAGTGCTCCTTTTAGTGCTCCTGCTAGTGCTCCTGCTAGTGCTCCTTCTAGTGCTGCTGCTAGTGCTGCTGCTAGTGCTCCTGCTAGTGCTGCTGCTAGTGCTCCTGCTAGTGCTCCTGCTAGTGCTGCTGCTAGTGCTCCTGCTAGTGCTGCTGCTAGTGCTCCTTCTAGTGCTGCTGCTAGTGCTGCTGATAGTGCTCCTGCTAGTGCTCCTGCTAGTACTCCTTCTAGTGCTGCTGCTAGTGCTCCTGCTAGTGCTGCTGCTAGTGCTGCTGCTAGTGCTCCTGCTAGTGCTGCTGCTAGTGCTGCTGCTAGTGCTCCTGCTAGTGCTCCTTCTAGTGCTCCTGCTAGTGCTCCTGCAAGTGCTGCTGCTAGTGCTCCTTCTAGTGCTGCTGCTAGTACTCCTTCTAGTGCTCCTGCTAGTGCTCCTGCTAGTGCTGTTGCTAGTGCTGCTGCTAGTGCTCCTGCTAGTGCTGCTGCTAGTGCTGCTGCTAGTGCGTCTGCTAGTGCGTCTGCTAGTGCGTCTGCTAGTGCTGCTGCTAGTGCTCCTGCTAGTGCTGCTGCTAGTGCGTCTGCCAGTGCTCCTGCTAGTGCTGCTGCTAGTGCTCCTGCTAGTGCTCCTGCTAGTGCTTCCTGCTAGTGCTGCTGCTAGTGCTGCTGCTAGTGCTGCTGCTAGTGCTCCTGCTAGTGCTCCTGCTAGTGCTGCTGCTAGTGCTCCTGCTAGTGCTCCTGCTAGTGCTGCTGCTAGTGCTCCTGCTAGTGCTCCTGCTAGTGTGTCTGCTAGTGGTCCTGCTAGTGCTGCTGCTAGTGCTGCTGCTAGTGCTCCTGCTAGTGCTGCTGCTAGTGCTCCTGCTAGTGCTGCTGCTAGTGCTCCTTCTAGTGCTGCTGCTAGTGCTCCTGCTAGTGCTGCTGCTAGTGCTCCTTCTAGTGCTGCTGCTAGTGCTGCTGCTAGTGCTGCTGCTTCCACTGCTGCTTCCCTTAGGGGCTTTGAAGAAGACATTGGCTGAAAGTTTGTTTTACCAAAATGCCTCATAATTTATCTTTTAAACAAGCACAAGGAAAAATGTATTTAATGCTTTTAATCCTTTGTAAGATAGAATAAGGGTGACACCTAGTGGGTTAAGAAAAATGTGTTTTTGCATTAGACTATTCAAATTATTAGAAACAAAATAAGACATCTAGAAAGACAGACTGAACATTTTTTTAACTTTACATTACTTTACATACACTATTACCGGGTTTCTCATATATTATCAATATTATATTATATTATCAATGCAATATATACATAAATTAGTTTGACAATAGATTCCTCATTATTTAAGAGATCTAGATTTATATCTAAATTTAAAGGGATATAAAACTCCAAACTTTTCCTTCATAATTCAGATAGAGAATACAATTTTAGCTAACCTTTCAATTTACTTCTATTATTGAATTTGATTATTTCTCTTTGTATCCTTTGTTGAAAAGCATGTCTGGGTTGACTCAGGAACTGGTAGCTAGCTGCTGATTGGTTGTTACAAATATATGCCTCTTGTCATTGGCTTACAGGTGTGTTCAACTAGCTCCCATTAGTGCACTGCAGCTCCTTCAACAAAGGATACCAAGAGAATTAAACAAAAATGATAACAGAAGTAAATTGGAAAGTTGTTTGAAAATCAGGAAGGAATCAGGAAAGAAAATGTTTGGGTTTCATGTACTTTTAATAATTAATAATTACAAATGAGGTAGTTATGTCAATGGCCAAGAAATAACTAAAACAATATATAGTATAATGCAATTACAGTATATGATGAAATTATATCTTGTGAAACTATTTAAATATAATAATTAAAGGTCATATTAACAATATTTCTGATGCAGTAATACCAGACACATTAGATAAACACAAAACTTAAAACTGTAAGATCATTTTTTTTTATCAGGATTAAGGGTAATTGTATAATAACTTACAACTGCTTCTTACAATTACACAAGCATATTATGATAGGTCTAGGTGAGATATAGTTATAAAGATAAGGGGCATTTTTATTTAATTGAATCATTATACTTAATGTTATATCATAAAGGGATGTGCAAGGGGAAAATTTTCATTTTTTTCTGAAATGTCTCTTTTTTCCCGAAATTTTTGTTTCGTAAAAAATAACATTTTCATTTTAGTTCATTTTCATTCATGTACTCATTCGTTTTGAGCTACAGTGCAGAATTTTGCCATTTAAAAGCATTAAAAAAAAAAAAGTTGTGCAGTGACCTCATCACATAATTGTGCGTGATGTCACTGCACATAACATGAAGCCCCGGTGATGCCTGTCACTATGCAGGCCTGATCGCCGGGGTAGGAGCGGGAGGAAGCCCCCAGATCTTCCTCAAGGCGGGAGAGTGCTAGTGAGGGCTCTGAGCTGTCGTTAGCACCAGAGTGGGAAACTCTGCAATGGCTCAGAGCCGTCGTTAGCACTCAAGGGGTTAAGAGAAGACACTAGCAGCACATTTTAAACATAATATAACAAACTGAGTAAAACAAACTCCATTTTTTTTACAAAACTATTAGTATTACTAAACTGCTGTACTAACTTTTTAAAATTAAATATTTAACCGTTAACAAAACTCTTGAACTCTACAACTAATATTTTAAATAAATAAATTAGATATGTATGTAGATGAGAGATAAATACATTAATAACACACAAGGTGCTGGTATATTCTTATAATCTAATCTATCTTTAAAGCAGGCACTTCCAGGCATTATAGTAATATTATAGAATATATTATATTAGCAATAGCAAGATTAGCAACAAACAACAGCAAGTATCTCTCAGTGATATGGACAGTCACACAGGTACTGCTAGGTACTGCTAGCACACTGATACACACTGGTCTGAGGCTGAAAACGTTTGGCAGTAACTTAAAATTCCTTTTTTTACTTCAATCCCTCCCCCTGAGGATGCTGAATGTCCAGAAAATGTCAAAACCTGTCACTGACAGGCAAATAGAACCTGTCAATCTTTTCACTGGATCTTTCTGGTTTTCATTCATTGGCTAACGCTTGCTAAATTAAATTTATACCCAATCACAAAAATGTACAATAAATATATTTTATGCTTCATTCAAAATTGAGATTTATACTTTATACTGGGCTAAATGAGGTTGTAATTATGTGACCATGATAAATACCAGTTGATGATTTTCTTTAAATTTTTATTATTATTATAAAAACCATGAAAACTTGCTTTGGCTCTGACTGACCACCTGGATCTAAAATCGATGGAAATGTCAATAAATATTTCAGTGAATGTGGGAGGGATATTTGTGGGATACATGTTTATGTTATAGCCGCATACTGTGATTGGTTTTAAATATTAGCACCTTATTGTATTCAATATGCCTGATGAAATGGTAATATATCCTCTGAGAAACGTATCTCATATACAAGGGGCTCCTTTGCAAAATTGCCCGGATTCTTTTTAGATGGCTTTCAATAAAGTAAGTGTATTTTATATTTTTAAATTCACTGAATTGCTGATGTTTGGTTTTGAGTGGAAGCTGCAATTTTTGATCAACCTAAAGAATGCTTGAGTGTCAGAGCTGAACCGCTGCAAACTGTTCAGACTGCTCCTACCAGCACATAAGTGTGCTCACCTGTTGGTGTACCTGCTGTATTTAGGAACCATTCACACAATGTGGCACCTTCTTTTTACTCCCTTTTAGGGTTGAATCGTTGGATAGTTATTGATGTGGATATTGAGAAGTGCTGCCTAGAAATTTGGTAAACATCTTGCATCTTTTATTGGGTCTTTCTTCAAGATACTTGTGAACTGCTCCCCTTTTTTCCCTAGGCTGTTTCATTAGGCTTGTACAGATTAAAATACAAACTTGCTATATATAACAATGTGTATTCCATTATGCCAAAAGTGATTATAGGTTCACAGCAAATGTCTCACACAGGTTTACCCCATTTACAATTAATGTTAAAGAGTTTGTTTGTTATATATAGAAAGTTTGTATTTTAATCTGTACAAGCCTGATGAAACAGCCTTTGGAGCTGAGAAACACGTTGCTTGTTTTTAATGTTTTAATTAATGAAAGCTTTGATCTTACACTTGCTATATATTTATTTGATCACATCCCTAGAGGAATTGCCAGAGGATTGCTGTCTGTTCTGCTGGTGTATCGTGGGAGATCAGTGTGCTGGATGACTGTTAGTTTCCAGGTTGCCTTTTTTTTTCACCTGCTATCTCTAATGCAACAACAAATGTGAATGTCACCATCATTATTGATATATCATCCACTATCAGACTGTGCTAGGCCATGTGCACTTTTATTCAATTACCACCTATCACCATACACATACACTTGTCTCTCATTCTAATTGGTTAAGCTATCACACTGTTTAGTTAGAGTAAATACACAAGAAGTAAGTCCACAAAGAGTACAGACAAAGCAGCAACAATTTGGACAGCATAATTACAGGGGGTAATCCAGGAGAATTGTCTGTTTAGTCTTGGTTTACCAACAGTTCAGTTAACAGAGGCACCAGGGACAATCTAGAAGCAAGGTCAAGGGGTAAGGGTCATAAACAGTAAGCAACAGAAAATAAGTGAGAGGTCAGGGAAAGCAAAGTCAGCAACAAGAATAAAAATAAGGAACACAGCAAAGCAAACCCAGTTGCTGAATCCAAAAATCAGGCAAAGATTGCCTCAGGCTGTGTGAATTTGTTGTGGAATACATCATGGTAAGCAATATAATGTAAAAAAAAGAAATAAAAAAATTATGCAATGGCAAAAAACATAATTTATGTAAGAACTTACCTGATAAATTCATTTCTTTCATATTGGCATGAGTCCATGAGCTAGTGACGTATGGGATATACAATCCTACCAGGAGGGGCAAAGTTTCCCAAACCTCAAAATGCCTATAAATACACCCCTCACCACACCCACAATTCAGTTTAACGAATAGCCAAGCAGTGGGGTGATAAAGAAAGGAGTAAAAAGCATCAACAAAAGAAATTTGGAAATAATTGTGCTTTATACAAAAAAATCATAACCACCATAAAAAGGGTGGGCCTCATGGACTCTTGCAAATATGAAAGAAATGAATTTATCAGGTAAGTTCTTACATAAATTATGTTTTCTTTCATGTAATTGGCAAGAGTCCATGAGCTAGTGACGTATGGGATAGCAATACCCAAGATGTGGAACTCCACGCAAGAGTAACTAGAGAGGGAGGGATGAAAATAAAAACAGCCATTTTCTGAAAAAGACTAGAGAGGGAATGATAAAAATAAAAACAGCCATTTGCTGAAAAAATTAATCCACAACCCAAAAAAATCAGTTTATTCTCATAAATGAAAGAAAAAAACTTAAATCAAAAGCAGAAGAATGAAACTGGAACAGCTGCCTGAAGAACTTTTCTACCAAAAACTGCTTCTGAAGAAGCAAATACATCAAAACGGTAGAATTTGGCAAATGTATGCAAAGAGAACCAAGTTGTCGCTTTGCAAATCTGATCAACTGAAGCTTCATTCTTAAAGGCCCACAAAGTGGAGACTGATCTAGAAGAATGAGCTGTAATCCTCTGAGGCGGGGCCTGACCCGACTCCAAATAAGCTTGATGAATCAAAAGTTTCAACCAAGAAGCCAAGGAAATAGCAGAAGCCTTCTGACCTTTCCTAGGACCAGAAAATAAAACAAATAGACTGGAAGTCTTCCTGAAATCTTTAGTAGCTTCCACATAATATTTCAAAGCTCTTACCACTTCCAAAGAATGTAAGGATCTTTCCAAAGAATTCTTAGGATTAGGACACAAGGAAGGGACAACAATTTCTCTACTAATGTTGTTAGAATTTATAACCTTAGGTAAAAATTGAAAAGTAGTCCGCAAAACTGCCTTATCCTGATGAAAGATGAGAAAAGGAGACTCACAAGAAAGAGCAGATAGTTCAGAAACTCTTCTAGCAGAAGAGATAGCCAAAAGGAACAACACTTTCCAAGAAAGCAGTTTAATGTCCAAAGAATGCATAGGCTCAAATGGAGGAGCCTGTAAAGCCTTCAAAACCAAATTAAGACTCCAAGGAGGAGAAATTGATTTAATGACAGGCTTAATATGAACTAAATCTTGCAACAATGTATCATGAACCACAGCACTCACTGCACAGCCAGGAACAGGTTTACCAAACCCAGTATTGATACATAGAAACAGAGATCGTTCCAGCTGGTGCAACAAAAGACTTTATTATGCAAACAGGGATAAAGAAGCAACGTTTCAGGCCCACACTTGGACTTTTCTCAAGCTTAACCAAACATTAGTGAACAAACATTTAAATAGCCCTAATGGCGCCAAATATTGTGATTGAAAAGTGATAAAATGTTGCCCTCTAGTGGAGAACCATCATTTAGCATACAAATATATATCAAAGTGCACATTAATGGCCTCAATCCTGCCACCTAGTGAATCAACATCATATTATTAAACAATTATATCTCTCATATCATATGTGAAAAAATTCCTGTTCCATATCAAAAATTAATCAGCATTACAAAATTGCATATTAATAAAAAATATAATAAAATACATTGAGAATTTCATTAATGTTTTAATAACCACAATATATTGAATTAAAAAATATATATCAAGTGTATCCTAGATGAATCAATCATATTTGATATAGTTGTTTCAATCAGTTAACTTCATCTTTATTTTGATTTACAATTCATCACTATATGGATGCACTCATATAATATATTAGCTATTCAACATGGTATATCTATTTAAATTTATAGAGACATTTAATCTCATACTAATGTCATATTAATATTTACATTAGAATGTACATTCATTTATATAGTATAATATTACAAAAAAAGTCCTATACTTATTCCATTTTATTAAATTCTATTGGATTCTATTTAAAATGAATTTCTCCAACATTGGTGTGTTCGGTCCACGGCGTCATCCTTACTTGTGGGATATCTCTTCCCCAACAGGAAATGGCAAAGAGTCCCAGCAAAGCTGGCCATATAGTCCCTCCTAGGCTCCGCCCACCCCAGTCATTCTCTTTGCCATTGCACAGGCAACATCTCCACGGAGATCGTTAAGAGTTTTTTGGTGTTTAAATGTAGTTTTTATTCTTCTATCAAGTGTTTGTTATTTTAAAATAGTGCTGGTATGTACTATTTACTCTGAAACAGAAAAGGATGAAGATTTCTGTTTGTGAGAGGAAGATGATTTTAGCAGACAGTAACTAAAATCGATTGCTGTTTCCACATAGGACTGTTGAGATGAAGTAACTTCAGTTGGGGGAAACAGTTAGCAGACTTTTCTGCTTAAGGTATGACTAGCCATATTTCTAACAAGACCATGTAATGCTGGAAGGCTGTAATTTCCCCTCATGGGGACCGGTAAGCCATTTTCTTAGTCAAACAAATAGAATAAAGGGCTTAATATGGGCTAAAAAACTGGTAGACATTTTTATGGGCTAAATCGATTGCTTTATTTGGGCATTTTATTCATATTTATGCTGACAATTCGCATTTATAAACTTGGGGAACGTTTATTAAACGGCAGGCACTATGTTAGACACCTTTTCCAGTCAGGGGGCCTTCCTAGTTGTAGACTGAGCCTCATTTTCGCGCCATTACTGCGCAGTTGTTTTTTGAGAGCAGGGCATGCAGATGCATGTGTGAGGATCTGAAATTTGCTGGAAAAGCTTCTAGAAGGCGTCAATTGGTATCGTATTCCCCTCTGGGCTTGGTTAGGTCTCAGCAAAGGCTATAGCTGGGACTGTATAGAGGTTAAATTTGTAAACGGCTCCGGTTCCGTTATTTTAAGGGTTAAAGCTCTGAAATTTGGTGTGCAATACTCTTAATGCTTTAAGACACTGTGGTGAAATTTTGGTAATTTGAACAATTCCTTCATACTTTTTCACATATTCAGTAATAAAGTGTTTTCTGTTTAAAATTTAAAGAGACAGTAACGGTTTTGTTTTAAAACGTTTTTTGTGCTTTGTTGACAAGTTTAAGCCTGTTTAACATGTCTGTGCCTTCGGATAAGCTATGTTCTATATGTATGAAAGCCAATGTGTCTCCCCATTTAAATTTATGTGATAATTGTGCCATAGCGTCCAAACAAAGTAAGGACAGTACTGCCACAGATAATGAAATTGCCCAAGATGATTCCTCAGATGAGAGGAGTAAACATGATACTACATCATCTCCTACTGTGTCTACACCAGTTTTGCCCACACAGGAGGCCCCTAGTACATCTAGTGCGCCAATGCTTATTACCATGCAACAATTAACGGCTGTAATGGATAACTCCATAGCAAATATTTTATCCAAAATGCCTACTTATCAGAGAAAGCGCAATTGCTCTGTTTTAAACACTGAAGAGCAGGAGGGCGCTGATAATAATTGTTCTGTCATACCCTCACACCAATCTGAAGGGGCCATGAGGGAGGTTTTGTCAGATGGGGAAATTTCAGATTCAGGAAAAATTTCTCAACAAGCTGAACCTGATGTTGTGACATTTAAATTTAAATTAGAACATCTCCGCGCACTGCTTAAGGAGGTGTTATCTACTCTGGATGATTGTGACAACTTGGTCATTCCAGAGAAATTATGCAAGATGGACAAGTTCCTAGAGGTTCCGGTGCACCCCGACGCTTTTCCTATACCCAAGCGGGTGGCGGACATAGTAAATAAGGAGTGGGAAAAGCCCGGCATACCTTTTGTTCCCCCCCCTATATTTAAGAAATTATTTCCTATGGTTGACCCCAGAAAGGACTTATGGCAGACAGTCCCTAAGGTCGAGGGGGCAGTTTCTACTCTAAACAAACGCACTACTATTCCTATCGAAGATAGTTGTGCTTTCAAATATCCTATGGATAAAAAATTGGAGGGTTTGCTTAAAAAGATTTTTGTACAGCAAGGTTACCTTCTACAACCCATTTTGTGCATTGTTCCTGTCACTACAGCAGCGTGGTTCTGGTTCGAGGAACTAGAAAACTCGCTTAGTAGAGAGACTCCATATGAGGAGGTTATGGACAGAGTTCACGCACTTAAGTTGGCTAACTCTTTTATTTTAGATGCCGCTTTGCAATTAGCTAGATTAGCGGCGAAAAATTCAGGGTTTGCTATCGTGGCGCGCAGAGCGCTTTGGCTAAAGTCTTGGTCAGCGGATGTGTCATCCAAGACAAAATTGCTTAACATCCCTTTCAAAGGTAAAACTCTATTTGGACCAGAATTGAAAGAGATTATTTCAGACATCACTGGGGGAAAGGGCCACGCCCTTCCACAAGATAGGCCTTTCAAGGCCAAGAATAAGTCTAATTTTCGTTCCTTTCGCAATTTCAGGAACGGACCGGCCTCTAATTCTGCATCCTCTAAGCAAGAGGGTAATGCCTCACAACCCAAACCAGCCTGGAAACCGATGCAAGGCTGGAACAAGGGTAAGCAGGCCAAGAAGCCTGCCGCTGCTAACAAAACAGCATGAAGGAGTAGCCCCCGATCCGGGACCGGATCTAGTGGGGGGCAGACTCTCTCTCTTTGCTCAGGCTTGGGCAAGAGATGTTCAGGATCCCTGGGCGCTAGAAATAGTTTCTCAGGGTTATCTCCTGGAATTCAGGGAACTACCCCCAAGGGGAAGGTTCCACATGTCTCACTTATCCTCAAACCAAATAAAGAGACAGGCGTTCTTACATTGTGTAGAAGACCTGTTAAAGATGGGAGTGATACACCCAGTTCCAATAAAGGAACAAGGAATGGGATTTTATTCCAATCTGTTCGTAGTTCCCAAAAAAGAGGGAACTTTCAGACCAATTTTGGATTTGAAGATCCTAAACAAATTTCTCAGGGTACCATCGTTCAAGATGGAAACCATTCAAACGATTCTACCCACTATCCAGGAAAGTCAATTTATGACTACCGTGGATCTAAAGGATGCGTACCTACATATTTCTATCCACAAAGAACATCATCAGTTCCTAAGGTTCGCTTTTCTGGACAAGCAGTACCAGTTTGTGGCCCTCCCATTCGGGTTAGCCACTGCTCCAAGGATTTTCACAAAGGTACTAGGGTCCCTTCTAGCGGTTCTAAGACCGAGGGGCATTGCAGTAGTACCTTACTTGGACGACATTCTAATACAAGCGTCGTCCCTGTCAAAAGCAAAGGCTCATACAGACATCGTTCTGGCCTTTCTCAGATCACACGGATGGAAGGTGAACATAGAAAAAAGTTCTCTGTCTCTGTCGACAAGAGTTCCCTTCTTGGGAACAATAATAGATTCCTTAGAAATGAGGATTTTTCTGACAGAGGTCAGAAAGTCAAAACTTCTAAGCACTTGTCAAGTTCTTCATTCTGTTCCTCGTCCTTCCATAGCGCAGTGCATGGAAGTAGTAGGGTTGATGGTTGCAGCAATGGACATAGTTCCTTTTGCACAAATTCATCTAAGACCATTACAACTGTGCATGCTCAAACAGTGGAATGGGGACTATACAGACTTGTCTCCAATGATTCAAGTAGATCAGAAGACCAGAGATTCACTCCGTTGGTGGCTGACCCTGGACCATCTGTCCCAGGGAATGAGCTTCCGCAGACCAGAGTGGGTCATTGTCACGACCGACGCCAGTCTAGTGGGCTGGGGCGCGGTCTGGGAATCCCTGAAAGCTCAGGGTCTATGGTCTCAGGAAGAGTCTCTTCTCCCGATAAACATTCTGGAACTGAGAGTGATATTCAATGCTCTCAGGGCTTGGCCTCAACTAGCAAAGGCCAGATTCATAAGGTACCAATCATACAACATGACGACCGTTGCGTATATCAATCATCAGGGGGGAACAAGGAGTTCCCTGGCGATGAAAGAAGTGACCAAAATAATTCAATGGGCGGAGGATCAATCCTGCCACTTGTCTGCGATCCACATCCCAGGTGTGGAAAACTGGGAGGCGGATTTTCTGAGTCGTCAGACATTCCATCCGGGGGAGTGGGAACTCCATCCGGAGATCTTTGCCCAAATAACTCAATTATGGGGCATTCCAGACATGGATCTGATGGCGTCTCGTCAGAACTTCAAGGTTCCTTGCTACGGGTCCAGATCCAGGGATCCCAAGGCGACTCTAGTAGATGCACTAGTAGCACCTTGGACCTTCAACCTAGCTTATGTATTTCCACCGTTTCCTCTCATTCCCAGGCTGGTAGCCAGGATCAATCAGGAGAGGGCCTCGGTGATCTTGATAGCTCCTGCGTGGCCACGCAGGACTTGGTATGCAGACCTGGTGAATATGTCATCGGTTCCACCATGGAAGCTACCTTTGAGACAGGACCTTCTTGTTCAGGGTCCATTCGAACATCCAAATCTGGTCTCCCTCCAGCTGACGGCTTGGAGATTGAACGCTTGATTCTATCGAAGCGTGGGTTTTCAGATTCTGTGATAGATACTCTGGTTCAGGCCAGAAAACCGGTAACTAGAAAGATTTACCATAAAATATGGAAAAGATATATCTGTTGGTGTGAATCCAAAGGATTCCCATGGAATAAGATAAAAATTCCTAAGATTCTCTCCTTTCTACAAGAAGGTTTGGAGAAAGGATTATCTGCAAGTTCTCTAAAGGGACAGATCTCTGCTTTATCTGTCTTACTACACAAAAGACTGGCAGCTGTGCCAGATGTTCAAGCATTTGTTCAGGCTCTGGTTAGGATCAAGCCTGTTTACAGACCTTTGACTCCTCCCTGGAGTCTAAATCTAGTTCTTTCAGTTCTTCAAGGGGTTCCGTTTGAACCTTTACATTCCATAGATATTAAGTTACTATCTTGGAAAGTTTTGTTTTTGGTTGCAATTTCTTCTGCTAGAAGAGTTTCAGAGTTATCTGCTCTGCAGTGTTCTCCGCCCTATCTGGTGTTCCATGCAGATAAGGTGGTTTTGCGTACTAAGCCTGGTTTTCTTCCTAAGGTTGTTTCTAACAAAAATATTAACCAGGAGATAGTTGTACCTTCTTTATGTCCGAATCCAGTTTTAAAGAAGGAACGTTTGTTACACAATTTGGACGTAGTCCGTGCTCTAAAATTCTATTTAGAGGCTACAAAAGATTTCAGACAAACATCTTCCTTGTTTGTTGTTTATTCTGGTAAAAGGAGAGGTCAAAAAGCGACTTCTACCTCTCTTTCCTTTTGGCTTAAAAGCATCATCCGATTGGCTTATGAGACTGCCGGACGGCAGCCTCCTGAAAGAATCACAGCTCACTCCACTAGGGCTGTGGCTTCCACATGGGCCTTCAAGAACGAGGCTTCTGTTGACCAGATATGTAAGGCAGCGACTTGGTCTTCACTGCACACTTTTGCCAAATTTTACAAATTTGATACTTTTGCTTCTTCGGAGGCTATTTTTGGGAGAAAGGTTTTGCAAGCTGTGGTGCCTTCCGTTTAGGTAACCTGATTTGCTCCCTCCCTTCATCCGTGTCCTAAAGCTTTGGTATTGGTTCCCACAAGTAAGGATGACGCCGTGGACCGGACACACCAATGTTGGAGAAAACAGAATTTATGCTTACCTGATAAATTACTTTCTCCAACGGTGTGTCCGGTCCATGGCCCGCCCTGGTTTTTTAATCAGGTCTGATGAATTATTTTCTCTAACTACAGTCACCACGGTACCATATGGTTTCTCCTATATATATTTCCTCCTGTCCGTCGGTCGAATGACTGGGGTGGGCGGAGCCTAGGAGGGACTATATGGCCAGCTTTGCTGGGACTCTTTGCCATTTCCTGTTGGGGAAGAGATATCCCACAAGTAAGGATGACGCCGTGGACCGGACACACCGTTGGAGAAAGTAATTTATCAGGTAAGCATAAATTCTGTTTTTATTCAGTCACCAAAAGGCAGTCCAATTACATTCTCTATTTAAACCTCTGGGCCATAAAGTACCTAATTCATTGATCCAGAATGTTTCTCTCCTAGTTAATATATTCTCCTTATCACCCCCTCTTCTAGGTGTATTAACTCTTTCAATGATTTGGAAACGCAATTGACTTATTCTATGGCCCGCCTTAATAAAGTGTCCAGCCACTGGAGCATCCTTTTTACCACAACGAATATTTGATTTGTGCTCAGAAATTCTTTCTCGTGCTTCCCTGGTCGATTGACCAATATACATCAAGGAACACGGACATTTAATTGCATAAATAATGTATTCTGACCTACAAGTCAAATATTCATTTATGGAGTATTTTCTGCCTGTATATGGGTGACAAAAGGTATCACCCTTAATAATAGAGTTGCAATTGATGCAAGATAGACACGGGAAACATCCTTTTAGTTTTTGACCAGTTATTGTACCCTGAATTTGTTTTTTCTTAGCCCCAATGTCTGCTTTCACCAATTTATCTTTAGTATTAGGGCCACGTTTATAGGCTAACATAGGTGGTATTGAAAAGGCCCCTATATCTGGGTGACACTTAGATAGAATGTACCAATATTTACAAATGATTTTATTAATTTGGTGACTTCTTGTATTATACTGAGATATAAATTTAAAGTAAAGAAAGTAAAGAACATGAATTGTTCTAAAAATTCAGAGAGGATTAAATTTATATCTCAGTATAATACAAGAAGTCACCAAATTAATAAAATCATTCGTAAATATTGGTACATTCTATCTAAGTGTCATCCAGATATAGGGGCCTTTTCAATACCACCTATGTTAGCCTATAAACGTGGCCCTAATACTAAAGATAAATTGGTGAAAGCAGACATTGGGGCTAAGAAAAAACAAATTCAGGGTACAATAACTGGTCAAAAACGAAAAGGATGTTTCCCGTGTCTATCTTGCATCAATTGCAACTCTATGATTAAGGGTGATACCTTTTGTCACCCATATACAGGCAGAAAATACTCCATAAATGAATATTTGACTTGTAGGTCAGAATACATTATTTATGCAATTAAATGTCCGTGTTCCTTGATGTATATTGGTCAATCGACCAGGGAAGCACGAGAAAGAATTTCTGAGCACAAGTCAAATATTCGTTGTGGTAAAAAGGATGCTCCAGTGGCTGGACACTTTATTAAGGCGGGCCATAGAATAAGTCAATTGCGTTTCCAAATCATTGAAAGAGTTAATACACCTAGAAGAGGGGGTGATAAGGAGAATATATTAACTAGGAGAGAAACATTCTGGATCAATGAATTAGGTACTTTATGGCCCAGAGGTTTAAATAGAGAATGTAATTGGACTGCCTTTTGGTGACTGAATAAAATTCATTTTAAATAGAATCCAATAGAATTTAATAAAATGGAATAAGTATAGGACTTTTTTTGTAATATTATACTATATAAATGAATGTGCATTCTAATGTAAATATTAATATGACATTAGTATGAGATTAAATGTCTCTATAAATATAAATAGATATACCATGTTGAATAGCTAATATTGACCAATTATATGAGTGCATCCATATAGTGATGAATTGTAAATCAAAATAAAGATGAAGTTAACTGATTGAAACAACTATATCAAATATGATTGATTCATCTAGGATACACTTGATATATATGTTTTAATTCAATATATTGTGGTTATTAAAACATTAATGAAATTCTCAATGTATTTTATTATATTTTTTATTAATAAGCAATTTTGTAATGCTGATTAATTTTTGATATGGAACAGGAATTTTTTCACATATGATATGAGAGATATAATTGTTTAATAATATGATGTTGATTCACTAGGTGGCAGGATTGAGGCCATTAATGTGCACTTTGTTATATATTTGTATGCTAAATGATGGTTCTCCACTAGAGGGCAACATTTTATCACTTTTCAATCACAATATTTGGCGCCATTAGGGCTATTTAAATGTTTGTTCACTAATGTTTGGTTAAGCTTGAGAAAAGGCCAAGTGTGGGCCTGAAACGTCGCTTCTTTATCCCTGTTTGCATAATAAAGTCTTTTGTTGCACCAGCTGGAATGATCTCTGTTTCTTAATATGAACCAAAGCCTGTACAAAACAGTGAATATCAGGAAGTATAGCAATCTTTCTGTGAAATAAAACAGAAAAAGCAGAGATTTGTCCCTTCAAGGAACTTGCAGACAAACCCTTATCCAGACCATCCTGAAGAAACTGTAAAATTCTAGGAATTCTAAAAGAATGCCAAGAGAATTTATGAGAACACCATGAAATGTAAGTCTTCCAAACTCTATAATAAATCTTTCTAGAAACAGATTTACGAGCTTGTAACATAGTATTAATCACTGAGTCAGAGAAACCTCTATGACTTAGTACTAAGCATTCAATTTCCATACCTTCAAATTTAATGATTTGAGATCCTGATGGAAAAACGGACCTTGAGACAGTAGGTCCGGCCTTAACGGAAGTGGCCAAGGCTGGCAACTGGACATCCAAACCAGATCCGCATACCAAAACCTGTGTGGCCATGCTGGAGCCACCAGCAACACAAACGATTGTTCCATGATGATTTTGGAGATCACTCTTGGAAGGAGAACTGGAGGCGGGAAAATGTAAGCAGGATGATAACACCAAGGAAGTGTCAGCGCATCCACTGCTTCCGCCTGAACATCCCTGGACCTGGACAGGTATCTGGGAAGTTTCTTGTTTAGATGAGAGGCCATGAGAGCTATCTCTGGAAGACCCCACAACTGAACAATCTGAGAAAATACATCTGGATGGAGAGACCACTTCCCTGGATGTAAAGTCTGACGACTGAGATAATCCGCCTCCCAATTGTCTACACCAGGGATATGCACCGCAGAGAGCTGGATTCCACCCAAGCAAGTATCCGAGATACTTCTTTCAGAGCTTGGGGACTGTGAGTCCCACCCTGATGATTGACATATGCCACTGTTGTGATATTGTCTGTCTGAAAACAAATGAACGGTTCTCTCTTTAACAGAGGCCAAAACTGAAGAGCTCTGAGAATTGCATGGAGTTCTAAAATATTTATTGGTAATCTCACCTCTTGAGATTTCCAAACCCCTTGTGCTGTCAGAGATCCCCAAACAGCTCCCCAACCTGAAAGACTCGCATCTGTTGTGATCACAGTCCAGGTTGGTCGAACAAAAGAAGCCCCTTGAACTAAACTATGGTGATCCATCCACCACGTCAGAGAGTGTCGTACATTGGGATTTAAGGATATTAATTGTGATATCTTTGTATAATCCCTGCACCATTGGTTCAGCATACAAAGCTGTAGAGGTCTCATGTGAAAACGAGCAAAGGGGATCACATCCGAAGCTGCAGTCATGAGACCTAAAACTTCCATGCACATAGCCACTGAAGGGAATGACTGAGACTGAAGGTGCCGGCAGGCTGCAACCATTTTTAAACGTCTCTTGTCTGTTAGAGACAGAGTCATGGACACTGAATCTATCTGGAAGCCTACAAAAGGTGACCCTTGTCTGAGGAATCAAGAAACTTTTTGGTAAATTGATCCTCCAACCATGTTTCCAAAGAAACAACACTAGTTGATTTGTGTGAGATTCTGCAGAACATAAAGACTGAGCTAGTACCGAGATATCGTCCAAATAAGGAAACACCGCAATACCCTGTTCTCTGATTACAGAGAGTAGGGCACCTAGAACATTTGAAAAGATCTTGGAGCTGTTGCTAGGCCAAATGGAAGAGCAACAAATTGATAATGCTTGTCTAGAAAAGAGAATCTCAGGAACTGATAATGTTCTGGATGAATCAGAATATGAAGGAATGCATCCTGCAAGTCTATTGTGGACATATAATTTCCTTGCTGAACAAAAGGCAGAATAGTCCTTATAGTCACCATCTTGAAAGTTGGTACTCTTACATAACGATTCAAAATTTTCAGATCCTGAACGGGTCTGAATAAATTTTCCTTCTTTGGGACAATGAATAGATTTGAATAAAACCCCAAACCTTGTTCCTGAAAAGGAACTGGCATGATTATCCCCTGAAGACTCCAGGTCTGAAACAAACTTCAGGAAAGCCTGAGCTTTTACTGGATTTGCTGGGATACGTGAGAGAAAAAATCTTCTCACAGGAGGTCTTACTCTGAATCCTATTCGATACCCTTGAGAGACAATGCTCTGAATCCATTGATTTTGGACATAATTTATCCAAATATCCTTGAAAAACCTTAATCTGCCCCCTACCAGCTGAGCTGGAATGAGGGCCGCACCTTCATGTGAACTTAGGGGCTGACTTTGGTTTTTTAAATGGCTTGGATTTATTCCAATTTGAGGAAGGCTTCCAATTGGAAACAGATTCCTTGGGGGAAGGATTGAGTTTTTGTTCCTTATTTTGACAAAAGGAACGAAAACGGTTAGAAGCCTTAGATTTACCCTTAGGTTTTTTATCCTGAGGCAGAAAAACTCCCTTTCCCCCAGTGACAGTTGAAATAGAATCCAACTGAGAACCAAATAAATTATTACCTTGGAAAGAAAGAGATAGTAATCTAGATTTAGATGTCATATCAGCATTCCAAGATTTAAGTCACAAAGCTCTTCTAGCTGATATAGCTAAAGACATGGATCTAACATCAATTTTGATAATATCAAAAATGGCATCACAAATAAAATGATTAGCATATTACAGTAAGCGAATAATGCTAGATATGTCAGAATCCAATTCTTGTTGCGCTAAATTCTCCAACCAGAAAGTTGATGCAGCCGCAACATCAGCCAAACAAATAGCAGGTCTGAGAAGATGACCTGAATATAAATAGGCCTTCCTTAGATAGGATTCAAGCTTCCTATCTAAAGGATCCTTAAAGGAAGTACTATCTTCCATAGGAATAGTGGTACGTTTAGCAAGAGTAGAAATAGCCCCATCAACTTTGGGGATTTTTCCCCAAAACTCTATAGAATTTGCTGGTAAAGGATACATTTTTTAAACCTTGAAGAAGGAATAAAAGAAGTACCTGGCTTATTCCATTCCTTAGAAATAATATCAGAAATAGCCTCAGGAATAGGAAAAACCCCTGTAGAAACCACAGGAGGTTTAAACACAGCATTTAAACCTTTATTATGGACTGATTGTCAAGAGGACTGGTTACCTCAATATCCAAAGTAATTAACACTTCTTTTAATAAAGAACGCATATACTCTATTTTAAATAAATAAGTAGATTTGTCAGTATCAATGTCTGAGGAAGGATCTTCTGTATCAGATAGATCCTCATCAGAGGAGGATAAATTATTATGTTGTTGGTCATTTGAAATTTCATCAACTGAATGCAAAGTTTTAAAAGACCTTTTACGTTTATTAGAAGGTGGAAATGCAGACAAAGCCTTCTGGATAGAATCAGAAACAAATTCTTTAAAATTCATAGGTATATCGTACATTAGAAGTTGAAGGAACTGCAACTGGCAATGTACTATTACTGATGGTCACACTATCTGCATGTAAAAGTTTATCATGACAACTATTACAAATGACATTCGGCGAAATAATTTCCACAATCTTACAACAAATGCACTTAGCTTTGGTAGACCCGATGTCAGTCAGCAATGTTCCAGCAGAAACTTCTGAGGCAGGATCAGATTGAGACATCTTGCAAAATGTAAAAGAAAAAAAACAACATATAAAGCAAAATTATCAATTTCCTTATATGACAGTTTCAGGAATGGGAAAAAATGCAAAAAGCATAGCCCTCTGATAGAGAAAAAGGCAAGAGGCAAACATCAATGGGGTATTAAAATAATGAAAAAGTTTGGTGACAAGTATGACGCACAACGTAACTGAAAACTTTTTTGGCGCCAATAATAACCGGAAATAACACACTCGCGTCACTAATGACGCAACCGTGTGTAGGGCTCCGGCATAAACTATGACGCCGGAAGTGACGAAGTTGCGTCATAGACGTATTTTTCGCGCCAAAAAATTCTCACGCCAAGAATGACGCAATAAAGTCTAGCATTTGACGCACCCACGGGCCTAATACCGCCCGCAAATTGCAAGAAGTAGTCAATTGAAAAAAAGACTAAACCCCAGGTAAGAAAAAAATGTCTTAAAAAATGTTTATATTCCCCAAATATGAAACTGACAGTCTGCAGAAGGAAATACATGAACCTGACTCATGGCAAATATAAGGACAATAAATATATTTAGAACTTTATATAAATGCATAAAGTGCCAAACCATAGCTGAGGTGTCTTAAATAATTAAAAACATACTTACCAAAAGACACCCATCCACATATAGCAGATAGCCAAACCAGTACTGAAACAGTTATCAGTAGAGGTAATGGTAAATAGAGAGTATATCGTTGATCTGAAAAGGGAGGTAGGAGATGAATCTCTACGACCAATAACAGAGAACCTATGAAATAGACCCCCGTTAGGGAAATCATTGTATTCATAAGTGATACTCCCTTCACGTCCCTCTGACATTCTCTGTACTCGCTGGAATCGGGCTTCAACAATGCTGAGAAGCGCATATCAACGTAGAAATCTTGGCACAAACTTACTTCACCACCTCCATAGGAGGCAAAGTTTGTAAAACTGAATTGTGGGTGTGGTGAGGGGTGTATTTATAGGCATTTTGAGGTTTGGGAAACTTTGCCCCTCCTGGTAGGATTGTATATCCCATACGTCACTAGCTCATGGACTCTTGCCAATTACATGAAAGAAAAGTAAAACTGTTACTCATCAACTTCACAATCACGACAGGACCACCAGATGTGGAGAATTGATCCCAGAATACCACATTCTCTCGGCACAAGGCCATAGTGTGTGGCTATATACTTGTCAGGTTTTTTTTTCCCTGTTTTGTTTGCCATGTGCTGCTGGCAGCCATTTTACTCACCTCTCTTGCTGACTCTGGTGCATACTGTGTGATGCTGCTCAATTCCTGCACTTCCTTTTATGGCCAGACTGGTATACATCATCCGTGTGAGACAGGATGCAGTCTCAGAATTGTGATGTCATCACTTATTATTTAAAGGGCCTCTGTTCAGTATGCTTTGCCCTTGCGTTGTCTCAGACTTATTTATGAGAGCTCCTGTGTATTACCTGGCTGTCCGACGTCCCTCCTGGTTCCTGATCTCTGGCTTGTTCCTGACTCTGCTGCTCTCCTTGTTTCTGATTCCGGCTCGTCTGACTATTCGCTTTGGCTAGATACTACGGTATCTCACAGCGCTTACACAATGTTCCTACTAGCTCCTGGGTGCTAAAAGGGTACCTAGCTAACCCTTAAATAAGAGTCTAAAGAATGGAAAAGAAGCCTAGGAGCGCCAAAGATAGGCTGGGAACTAAAAAGACATATGGTGGGTGGAGTTAAACCATATATAATATATACAAGGAAAACTGTGTGATAAAAAGTGATAGAGAAAAACTCGCATCAAATAAATAATACCAAATATTTCAGTGTCCTTTAAATAGTGCACATAAAATACAATTTATTACAGTAAAATACATAAGTAAAAACATGGATCCATGAAACATTAGGCACAAAATATATAAAACATTATAAAAACATTATGTTAAATGAAAACGTTATCATAAAAAATGAGGTCATAAAAAATGATGGTTGGACAAATATAACTCCGGATGGGAACAGTATCCCCTATGGAAAGTGCAAACGTGCTACGATAATTGCACAGATATAGTATGTGCACTATTTAAAGGACACTGAAATATTTGGTATTATTTATTTGATGCGAGTTTTTCTCTATCACTTTTTATCACACAGTTTTCCTTGTATATATTATATATGGTTTAACTCCACCCACCATATGTCTTTTTAGTTCCCAGCCTATCTTTGGCGCTCCTAGGCTTCTTTTCCATTCTTTAGACTCTTATTTAAGGGTTAGCTAGGTACCCTTTTAGCACCCAGGAGCTAGTAGGAACATTGTGTAAGCGCTGTGAGATACCGTAGTATCTAGTTACAAATTTCACTCCTAGCCATCGAACAGCAGCTACACCCAGGTATTCAGGAACATCATTGTAGTTCACCTCAACCACAATATTAGATATGGATGTAAACAAATCCATTAGACAAGAGATCACATTAGATATTAATTACTCCATTACACAATCAGAGGATAACACCCACGAATATTTGGACTATGCTACCATTTTTAAGAACTTAGAGAAATTATTGATACAAGAAGTTAAGTACAAAGCGGAGATTCTTTTTTTAAAGAAATGCTTAGAGTTTAACATCATACCTAAGGGACTAGTAATTAGGAAGGACTGTGCATTTCAGTCAGAGGACCCAGATTTTCTAAGGAAATGGTCCGAGGTACTAATAGAATCCTCCAAGAAATTGATGCAGACCATTATAGATCACAGAGAAGCCTTACTGCTTAAAGTTGATATAGAAATCAAGGATACTGAGGATAGTCTTATTGGCCCAGATGGATTGATAATAGAATCCAAAGATTTTTTGGATAGGAAAGAGAATCTTACCAGGAAGGTAATGAAAATAAGGGAGGATATTACCAATAAGAAATCCAAAAAACTTAATAGAGAACTCGAACTCATTAAGAATAGAGAAATTCAGACTAACCAACAAATAGCAGAGACTGACAATGCCCTGAAAGATGGAAATGATAATTTGGATTCTAATCATGAGGGGGAATGGATAACAGTTAATAATAAAAGTAGGAGACCCAAATTGGGACATACACCAGTAACAGATAATAGAGAACACAGGACCCACACTAGGGAAGAAGTCCACATTGGAACTATAATCATACACCGAGATCCAATAGATGCAACCAAAATCCCCTCTTTAGAGATAACTTTGGGACCCCAAATCATAACTACCGTCCGTATAGACAGGGTAGACCTTGGGAGAATGATAGTAGACCACATTGGGGATTCACACCGAATAGGCTACAATCCAATAGGGGACAATACCACAACAGAATGGCCAGAGAAGGACATTACAATAATAGGGGGTTTAACAATACAGTTCCACCACACTACAGTGATAGAGGACACGAACCCACATACCACAATTATCAACCAAGACAAAACAGACGATATTACGACAATTACGAAAAAGAACAACATAACAATTGGAGACAAGACAGACAACAGAGATACTATGATCAGAATGACAGAAGAGGGTATTGGGACCACCAAACCAACCACCCCCAACACCGTAATGCGTATAACCATTACAATCCATTAGAGTCTAAAATGAACCATGAAACACCGAAAACAAAGCTTCCCAATGAACAAAGGGAAAGATATACAAATCAGAATACCCCCATCCATGATAGAAATGAACAACACTGAGCATCTACATCAGGACACTCTTTTTTAGGGAAACCACAACAAGCAACCAAAGAATTGGAGAGGACTTCCACAAAAAGGAAAAACTCTTGTCCAGAAGAACTCCAAACTCCTATAGAAAAAAGAATACTTACAGAGGCAAGAGAGGGGGAAGGAAGATTAATAAGAGACTAACCCCTCCCGTTTATACTGCCAATCCTCCAACCAAAGGAATATTCAATTTGAGTTCGAAAGAATTGACAGAAAAAGAATCCTCAATACTGAACTATGGGCTATCCTTTGCCCCATCCAAGGGCCTCAACAAATTTGACACGTTTGTGAATGCTAAAGAATTCGTTAGAAAACTGACATTAAAGAGACATTTTATGAAATCCCCATTGGAAATGCAAGGTAGATCATATCAAACTAACACAGCGAGTGATGAAGGAATCTACCGGCACACCGACTTGAAACCAAAATCCTCCTTCTTTCCAGTTACTAGCAAAGGCAATGCTATTGAGACCTTTGACACGGTAGTGTGCAATGAGATTAGAGATCTTAAACAAAAGAGACATAACAAACACAAACACAACCTTTCAAAGGAACAAATCAATACCATCAAGACCCTTGAAAACAACCATAATCTCGTCATCAAACCTGCGGATAAAGGTGGGGGCATCGTTATCCTCAATAAGGTGGACTATGACCAAGAGTGCGACAGAATTTTGTCAGACAGACAAACATTTGAAATACTCAGAGGGAATCCTATAGATGATTTCAAGAAAGAATTGGACGAAACTCTAAGAGAGGCCAGGGAGATTGGAATCTTGAATGACAAAGAATTCCGATACATGACAAGTATGTGGGACAGCTATGGGGACCAGGTTCGTGCCCAGTTATGCTAACTTATATATGGGCTACTGGGAACGCATCTTCTGGGACTCATGCCCAGCGAGCGCGGACCTGGTCCTCTACAACAGATACATTGATGACATTATCATGATTTGGAAAGGCTCAATAGATGACTTAGAATATACCATCCAAGTAATGAACACCAATATGTATAATCTCAAATTCACTCATGAATTTAGCAAACATGAGATTACATATTTGGATCTAAAGATCGAAATCAAGAATGGCAGATTAGAAACGTCTACATTCTTCAAAGAAGTAGACTGTAACAATTACATTCATAAAGACAGCTGCCATCTTAACAGATGGAAGTCCAACATACCCAAGGGACAAATGTTGAGATTAAAGAAGAATTGCTCAGATCCCAAAAAATGGGAAGAGCAAACTATCGTTTTAAAAAACAGATTTCTAGAACGGGGGTATGAGGAAGGAGCCCTGGAAAAGGACATAGAAGAAGTAAGACAGAAAGATAGGAAGGATCTCCTGTCATACAAACCAAAAAAAGTCTATAATAATTTTGATGGAGACCAATTAAATATTCCTTTTATTATGGAATACAGTGAAAACAGGCACATTGTGGAAAAGATTGTAAAGAAACACTGGCCACTACTAAGAAATGATGATATTATCAGGGATAAACTAACACCCCACCCAACATTTATTTACAGAAAGACTAATAATCTGAGAAATAAACTCTCTCCAAGTGTACCTAGAAACATGATGTCAAATACAAGAGATGTGTATGGCAGAGAAGTGAAAGGCTTCTACCCGTGTGTGAGCTGCAAGGCCTGTCAAAGAGGAGTGAAAACTAAGGAGTTCACCTCTTTTAACACAAAGGTCAAATACAAAATTAAGGGCCTTATAAAATGTAGCAGCAAAGGAGTGATTTATATGATATGGTGCAGTTGTGGTTTCCAATATATAGGGCAAACCTCTAGAATCCTGAGGGATCGGATCAGAGAACACCTATTAAAGATCAAACATAAAAATACCGAAACAGCACTATACAGACATTTCTTAACCCAACACCAGGCCAAACAAAAAGATTTTAGTTATATTGGTATCCAACTGGTCACACCTAATTGGAGGGGTGGAGACCAAGAATAATAGCAGAATCTAGATGGATTTTTAATATAGACTGCCTACATCCCAGGGGTTTAAATAACAGAGAAGACTTATCACATCTATTAAGCCTGAAATGAATAGTTTGGGGAACAGTTTATTTGGGGGATCACTTAACCAACCAGCATGTATTTTCATACTAGCTAGATTTGCAGTTATTTTTGATTCTCCCAAGGAACTATAATAGGATTAATAGATATCCCCCAGACTCAAGGGCCCGGACCCTATTCTCTTCCGATTTATCCATTAACCTGACCTCTCTAGGATTACACCCCCTTTTTTATATCCCAGCTGTTTTAGATATTTTTTAGGAGAATTTAGAGTCAATATCAGCCACTAGTATTAGTTGACTACTATTACCAGTTTTACACTATTTATTGATCAATTGTCCCATCAGTATCTATTTTTACAAATTCGATTTCCCTAAGAAATCTTGTACCTACTCTCTTTTAATTTGAATGCTTATAGACTATTATTACGATTATATACAACGTTTGCTGATTTTTTATGTGTCCGATATTTTAGTTTTTTATATTGTAACTTATTATGTATATGTAATATGCTGTCATTCTTATATTGCATTTTATATGTGTTTACATACTTTGTTATATTTGTATAATCAATTTATGTATTACATTTTTAGTCCACTTGTTTTTATGACCAGTCATTTATTGTATTTAACCAGCCATTCTATGTCTTTTAACTAGCGATTCTATATGTTTTTAAGATTTCCTATATGTAGCCATTTCATGATATATCTTCCTTGTATTGTACCTGCCATTATTAGGTCTTATGACCAATATCGCCAAATAGTACAACCGGAAGTGGTAATGATTCCACCGGAAACAAAACAAAGAGCGAAACCGGAAATATAATTGTAGTGAAATAGTACAACCGGAAGTGGTAATGATTCCACCGGAAACAAAACAAAGAGCAAAACGGGAAATATAATTGCAGTGAGGCACGCTCTAGGCACTTCCGGTCATACGAAACACTTAAGATATTTATGGCATTATTAATTCATAATTTTTTTGAAAACAAACACTGAAGGGCAATAATGGATAATACAAAGAACCCATTTAGAAGGAATAATTTATTTATTTATTCAATTAGACTCGACTTCCTTTTCCGGGTTAGATGTGTTTGGCGCCAAATAATTAGCGCCAAAACACTGATTGGTTAACAATAACCATAAATAGAGCCACCATTATACACCACCTATAGTCTTGAAAAAGGCCCAGTTTTGGGCCGAAACGCGTTGGCAGAATTGGTGAGCTTTTTTCCTACAGTTTATGTTCATTTGTTAGCTTTATTGCACTATTGTACATTTCTTTTACAGGTTGGATATAGGGATTACACCCAGGTTTTACCGGATACTCCCTTACCCACCACCTACACATTGTTTGGAACCTTCTTCTGAGGAGACTTGAGGAAGTTTTACTTACAACACTTATATCATTTCGAACTTTACATCACTAACATTGTTCATCACTACTTTTTATCACTGACTTTTACCACGGACACACTTTTTTTCACAGCTTTTTTTACACAGTTATCTCTTTTTTACTTTTTCATTTTTTATGCAAAGTTTTTTGTCCAATTAGACACGGTCACATTTTACACTGTCTATTTGTTACACTGTTCACATTGTGAGGGGGTACCCCCATTTTTTGTATATCCTTTTGTACTATATCTGTGTAATTATCGTAGCACGTTTGCACTTTCCATAGGGGATACTGTTCCCATCCGGAGTTATATTTGTCCAACCATCATTTTTTATGATAACGTTTTCATTTAACATAATGTTTTTATAATGTTTTATATATTTTGTGCCTAATGTTTCATGGATCCATGTTTTTACTTATGTATTTTACTATAATAAATTGTATTTTATGTGCACTATTTAAAGGACACTGAAATATTTGGTATTATTTATTTGATGCAAGTTTTTCTCTATCACTTTTTATCACACAGTTTTCCTTGTATATATTATATATGGTTTAACTCCACCCACCATATGTCTTTTTAGTTCCCAGCCTATCTTTGGCGCTCCTAGGCTTCTTTTCCATTCTATTCGCTTTGTCTCCTGACTCGGCTCGTCTGACTACCAGCTCTGGTTTTGATTCCTGGTTTGTTATTTAACTTGTGGACTTTTCATTATTTTTTGCTATTAATAAAGGTGTGATTATTTTTGCACTTCTCGTCTCAGTCTGATTCCTGGCACCCTGACAATACTTTTACTTTACTAGGGATTTGATACCATCAATACAGTACTTTAACATTCATCTCTAGTATCTTTGAGGAGGTGTATAGGCACCCCGTAATCTAAATATCTAGTCTATGTGATAGCACAGTTCCACTACCATCTGTCAAAAAAAGGCAGTAATGGGTGGTCCCAAAATTACCTCATTAGAATTTGTGAGAATGTTAAAGTTCCCTATGTTACTAATCCTGATAAGCACTTTTTTATTGTGTGGATTGTTTTGAGTATGATTCTTTAGGTGTGCAACTGGGCATACTTTAGGCATTTGGCAATGACTCATCTATTTCCTTATTCTCTTTTTGTCTCTCATATGCTCATGAAAGGAAACATTTGTGTGGTATCTCTTTGGGCAAGCCATGGCGGCAGCCCTTGCTCTATTCGCATTATATGGCATGGTAGTCATAGTTTACTGCATAGTTGAAAATGTTAAAACTGAATGCCACTACTTAATTCCTATGCTGATACTTTGAAACATTGGTTAAATCACAAATGTGTTGGGTTCTATGCTGTTTTAACCACCAGCATAAACTGATTTTGGCATTTTCAAGGACGTGTGATGCTATTATTTACAGCTTGTGTTCTTCATTGCAGAACCAGTTAATGATACCTTACAGACAAACAGCCATAGAATAATCTATTTTAGCGATTCTCAAGATAATCACAGAGGTTAAAAGTATATTAATATTGTGTTGGTTATGCAAAACTGGGGAATGGGTAATAAAGGGATTTTCTATCTTTTAAAACAATAAAAATTCTGATGTAGACTGTCCCATTTTAGATGTAAAATTATTGATGTGAAAGGGCACTAAATTTCACACTCCAATTTGATTCCTGGAAGACACTCCATGGGTGAGGTCAGCATCAATAATATACCATCTGTATATACCAGTACTTTAAATCCCATCTGTTTACTGTATATCTTATGACGGATTATAATATTTGCTGCAAGAACCTAGATGACTAAAATATAGAACATAGGAGAGGATAGTTGTTAGTAAAAGGGAAGTTTCAATATACAATATACTCAGACTCCAGTAAAAACAATATACTTGAAAGATGTGTTGGCTCATGTGTTTCCCAAATCCAAAATGATTGAATGTGTAGGTTGGGCTTTCCTACAGAGTACACTAACACTTTCTCAGCAAAAAAGAACTGCAGGATTCTTATGTACAGGGAGTGCAGAATTATTAGGCAAATAAGTATTTTGACGACATCATCCTCTTTATGCATGTTATGCTCCAAGCTGTATAGGCTCGAAAGCCTACTACCAATTAAGCATATTAGGTGATGTGCATCTCTGTAATGAGAAGGGGTGTGGTCTAATGACATCAACACCCTATATCAGGTGTGCATAATTATTAGGCAACTTCCTTTCCTTTGGCAAAATGGGTCAAAAGAAGGACTTGACAGGCTCAGAAAAGTCAAAAATAGTGAGATATCTTGCAGAGGGATGCAGCACTCTTAAAATTGCAAAGCTTCTGAAGCGTGATCATCGAACAATCAAGCGTTTCATTCAAAATAGTCAACAGGGTCGCAAGAAGCGTGTGGAAAAACCAAGGCGCAAAATAACTGCCCATGAACTGAGAAAAGTCAAGCGTGCAGCTGCCAAGATGCCACTTGCCACCAGTTTGGCCATATTTCAGAGCTGCAACATCACTGGAGTGCCCAAAAGCACAAGGTGTGCAATACTCAGAGACATGGCCAAGGTAAGAAAGGCTGAAAGACGACCACCACTGAACAAGACACACAAGCTGAAACGTCAAGACTGGGCCAAGAAATATCTCAAGACTGATTGTTCTAAGGTTTTATGGACTGATGAAATGAAAGTGAGTCTTGATGGGCCAGATGGATGGGCCCGTGGCTGGATTGGTAAAGGGCAGAGAGCTCCAGTCCGACTCAGACGCCAGCAAGGTGGAGGTGGAGTACTGGTTTGGGCTGGTATCATCAAAGATGAGCTTGTGGGGCCTTTTCGGGTTGAGGATGGAGTCAAGCTCAACTCCCAGTCCTACTGCCAGTTTCTGGAAGACACCTTCTTCAAGCAGTGGTACAGGAAGAAGTCTGCATCCTTCAAGAAAAACATGATTTTCATGCAGGACAATGCTCCATCACACGCGTCCAAGTACTCCACAGCGTGGCTGGCAAGAAAGGGTATAAAAGAAGAAAATCTAATGACATGGCCTCCTTGTTCACCTGATCTGAACCCCATTGAGAACCTGTGGTCCATCATCAAATGTGAGATTTACAAGGAGGGAAAACAGTACACCTCTCTGAACAGTGTCTGGCAGGCTGTGGTTGCTGCTGCACGCAATTTTGATGGTGAACAGATCAAAACACTGACAGAATCCATAGATGGCAGGCTTTTGAGTGTCCTTGCAAAGAAAGGTGGCTATATTGGTCACTGATTTGTTTTTGTTTTGTTTTTGAATGTCAGAAATGTATATTTGTGAATGTTGAGATGTTATATTGGTTTCACTGGTAAAAATAAATAATTGAAATGGGTATATATTTGTTTTTTGTTAAGTTGCCTAATAATTATGCACAGTAATAGTCACCTGCACACACAGATATCCCCCTAAAATAGCTAAAACTAAAAACAAACTAAAAACTACTTCCAAAAATATTCAGCTTTGATATTAATGAGTTTTTTGGGTTCATTGAGAACATGGTTGTTGTTCAATAATAAAATGAATCCTCAAAAATACAACTTGCCTAATAATTCTGCACTCCCTGTAATTGTATATATTAGAGGGATCTTAAAGTGATACATTTTGCCTCTTGGCAGTAAATGAACCCTACCTAATCCATCTGTATAAAAGTGGGTAAAAAAAAACTGTGCCAGGTCTCCAACATCCTGGCATAGAGTTTGATGTAACAGTTCAATAATAACTTGGATCGATAACTTATAGTTTCAGTTGGACGATTTTTAGACTTTTGTGTTACCATTACTTGCACTTCAAGCATTTCTGGGGGAAACCCTATGGCATTGTCTAAATAGTAGAACACAGAAATCAAATATGGGGTCAACTGCTTTCTATATGTAAGATAACAGATATCACCTAACCTATCTGGGCCAGGGTGTCCCTCTTATAGCATCTTGAAAGGGACAGCCTAGCCAAAATTAAACTTTTGTGAACCAGATAAAGTATGCAAACTTGATAATTTACCTTTATCATGAAATTTGCTTTGTTCGCTTGGTATTCTTTGTTGAACGCTAAACATAGGTAGGCTCATATGCTAATATCTAAGCCCTTGAAGGGAGTATTTGGACAGTTTTTCACAGCTAGACAGCGCTAGTTCATGTGTGCCAAATAGATAACATTGTGCTCACTCCTGTGGATTTACCTAGGAGTCAGCACAGATGGACTAAAACACAAGTCTGTCAAAATAAATGAAATAAGGAGGCAGTCTGCAGAGGCTTAGATACAAGGTAATCACAGAGGTAAAAGGTATATTCTTATAACCGTGTTTATGCAAAACTGGGGAATGGGTAATAAAGGTATTATCTGCCTTTTAAAGCAACACAAATTCTGAAGTATACTATCTATTTACTTCCCTGTAGTGTAGAAGGGACTTCAAAAGAGTTGACCTTAAAGGGTGCAATTTAGGTAAGCACACCTTATGTATATAAAACTAAAATTATACCAAGCCAACCATCAAAAGCAGAAAGTTATAGAGGGTCTAGCAGTAAGTTGTAAAGATTGCTGCTACAATTGTGTAATACACTTAGTTACCCTTACCTCGTCTGAGTTAGTGAATGTTTATTTGGCTTCCTAAATTAGATGCTCTACAAGATCTGTAGATTTCTGTTTTGTTTAGTCAGCCAGGTATTACATCTTATCACCTCCGGCTTATAAGCTTTTTTATATAACTTTTGAGTAATGGTGTGCAGAGAAGTTAGAGGTTAAGAGATAAACTCACAATATCAGTAATAAAATTTGCTACTTTTTATTGCATCAGTGGATTATTCAAAATTGTTTCATTTAGGCACCAGATATAGAGAGAAAGAGGTTTGTCTAATCAATCCATAGATACCATGTAATATTGTGGGTCTGAACATCAGCCTCCTGAGTGAGAATTACATAGATATATAGATACCTATATACCTATCTACACCACCCCCACCTTTATTAATATTATTAATACACATAGTAGTATCATGGCAAAATATCAAGGAACAACAAAACAAATAAGTAATCTTGCTGAAATCAATAAAAAATGTGCCTGTATCTAAAAATATTGAACAGAGATGACCTGGAACAAGTAACCTGGGCAACCACTTCTACAATGGGAGCAGTAAACCAAAGCCTCAAGGCACTATTAAAATCTCCTGCTAGGATTAGCATACCTTTGCAAAGGTATAAATTATGTCTCTGGTTTTAGACATCACAAATTAAACTTTCATGCTTCGAATATGCAAATAACGCGGGTTTTCCTCCTTGTTCCAAGTCAAACAAAGAGAAAATGGTTACAGCACAATGGAAGGAGGGTGCCCATGTAAACTGAGGACACTGCCAAGTCCTCCAGCAATAAGCAGGAATAGAATAAAGTTCACAGCTCTCTTAAAAAATCTTGATGGAATTTTATTAGTGAAAAACAGCGATATTTCGGGGTCACAGCCCCTTACTCATGCTTGATACATTGTATATAACAAATTATACTTTTAAACCTTCATTTTGGTGCCAATGTGCCTATAGTGGAGCACTTGCTCCATCTAGTGGCTATATGTTAAAAATACATCAAAATAAAAAAAACTAAATTTATGCTTAGCTGATAAATTTCTTTCTCTTGTGATGTATCCAGTCCACGGGTACATCCATTACTTGTGGGATATTCTCCTTCCCAACAGGAAGTTGCAAGAGGACACCCACAGCAGAGCTGTCTATATAGCTCCTCCCCTAACTGCCACCCCCAGTCATTTGACCGAAGACAAGCAAGAAAAAAGGAGAAACTATAGGGTGCAGTGGTGACTGTAGTTTAAAAATAAAAAACACCTGCCTTAAAATAACAGGGCGGGCCGTGGACTGGATACACCACAAGAGAAAGAAATTTATCAGGTAAGCATAAATTTTGTTTTCTCTTGTAAGGTGTATCCAGTCCACGGGTTCATCCATTACTTGTGGGATACCAATACCAAAGCTTTAGGACACGGATGAAGGGAGGGACAAGGCAGGAACTTAAACGGAAGGCACCACTGCCTGCAAGACCTTTCTCCCAAAATAGCCTCTGAGGAAGCAAAAGTATCAAATTTGTAGAATTTAGAAAAAGTATGAAGGGAAGACCAAGTCGCCGCCTTACAAATCTGTTCAACAGAGGCCTCATTTTTAAAAGCCCATGTGGAATCTACCGCTCTAGTGGAATGAGCTGTAATTCTTTCAGGAGGCTGCTGGCCAGCAGTCTCATAAGCTAAACGGATTATGCTTCTCAGCCAAAAAGAAAGAGAAGATGCCGATGCCTTTTGGCCTCTCCTATGTCCAGAGTAGACAACAAACAATGCAGATGTTTGACGAAAATCCTTAGTAGCTTGTAAATAAAACTTTAAAGCACGAACCACGTCAAGATTGTGTAATAGACATTCCTTCTTTGAAGAAGGATTAGGACACAGTGACGGAACAACAATCTCCTTATTGATATTCTTATTAGATACCACCTTAGGAAGAAACCCAGGTTTGGTACGCAAAACTACCTTATCTGCATGGAAGATCAGATAAGGGGAATCACACTGTAAGGCAGATAACTCTGAAACTCTTCAAGCCGAAGAGATAGCCACCAAAAACAGAACTTTCCAAGATAAAAGCTTGATATCTATGGAATGCAGAGGTTCAAACGGAACCCCTTGAAGAACTTTAAGAACTAAATATAAACTCCATGGTGGAGCAACAGGTTTAAACACAGGCTTGATTCTAACTAAAGCATGACAAAACGCCTGAACGTCTGGAACATCTGCCAGATGCTTGTGCAGAAGAATAGACAGAGCAGAAATCTGTCCCTTTAAGGAACTAGCTGAAAATCCCTTCCCAAACCTTGGAGAAAGGATAATATCCTAGGAATCCTGACCTTACTCCATGAGTAACCCTTGGATTCACACCAATGAAGATATTTACACCATATCGTATGATAGATTTTCCTGGTGACCGGCTTTCGAGCCTGAATTAAGGTATCAATGACCGACTCGGAGAAACCACGTTTTGATAAAATCAAGCGTTCAATCCCCAAGCAGTCAGCCGCAGAGAAATTAGATTTGGATGTTTGAATGGACCTTGGAGTAGAAGGTCCTGCCTCAGCAGCAGAGTCCATGGTGGAAAGAATGACATGTCCACCAGCTCTGCATACCAAGTCCTGCGTGGCCACGCAGGTGCTATCAAAATCACAGAAGCTCTCTCCTGCTTGATCTTGGCAATCAAACGAGGGAGGAGACGAAATGGTGGGAACACATAAGCCAGTCTGAAGGACCAGGGCACTGCTAGAGCATCTATCAGTGCTGCCTGGGAATCCCTTGACCTGGACCCGTAACAAGAAAGCTTGGTGTTCTGACGAGACGCCATCAAATCCAGTTCTGGTTTGCCCCATAGTTGAATCAGCTGGGCAAATACCTCCGGATGGAGTTCCCACTCCCCCGGATGAAAAGTCTGCCGACTTAGAAAATCCGCCTCCCAGTTCTCTACTCCTGGGATATGGATAGCTGAGAGATGGCAAGAGTGAACCTCTGCCCATAGAATTATCTTTGAAACCTCCAACATTGCCAGGGGGCTTCTTGTTCCCCCCTGATGGTTGATATAGGCTACAGTCGTGATATTGTCCGACTGAAATCTGATGAACCTGACCGCAGCCAGTTGAGGCCAAGCCTGAAGAGCATTGAATACCGCTCTTAGTTCCAGAATGTTTATCGGAAGGAGGGCTTCCTCCTGAGTCCACGAACGCTGAGCCTTCAGGGAGTTCCAGACTGCGCCCCAACCCAGAAGGCTGGCATCTGTCGTCACTATAGTCCACTCTGGCCTGCGGAAACTCATTCCCCTGGACAGATGGACCCGAGATAACCACCAGAGAAGAGAATCCCTGGTCTCTTGATCCAGATTTAGCAGAGGGGACAAATCTGTGTAGTCCCCATTCCACTGATTGAGCATGCAAAGTTGCAGTGGTCTGAGATGTAGGCGGGCAAACGGAACTATGTCCATTGCCGCTACCATTAGGCCGAATACTTCCATACACTGAGCCACTGACGGCCGAGAAGTGGAATGAAGAGCACGGCAGGAAGTTTGAAGCTTTCATAACCTGACCTCTGTCAGAAAATTTTTCATTTCTACTGAATCTATCAGTGTTCCTAGGAAGGAAACTCTTGTGAGAGGGGAGAGAGAACTCTTTTCTTCATTCACCTTCCACCCGTGAGACCTCAGAAAGGCCAGAACAATGTCCGTATGGGACTTGGAGATTTGAAAAGTCGACGCCTGTATCAGAATGTCGTCTAGGTAAGGAGCCACCACTATGCCCCGTGGCCTTAGAACCGCCAGTAGGGACCCTAGAACCTTCGTAAAGATTCTTGGTGCCGTGGCTAACCCGAAGGGAAGAACCACAAACTGGTAATGCCTGTCTAAGAAGGCGAACCTGAGGAACTGATGATGATCTCTGTGAATCGGAATGTGGAGATAAGCATCCTTTAAGTCCACGGTAGTCATATATTGACCCTCCTGGATCATAGGGAGGATGGTTCGGATAGTCTCCATCTTGAAGGTGAGAAATTTGTTTAGGATCTTGAGATCCAAGATTGGTCTGAAAGTTCTTTTTTGGGAACTATAAACAGATTTGAATAGAAGCCCCTGCCCCTGTTCCTCCCTTGGAACTGGGTGGATCACTCCCATAACCAGTAGGTCTTGAACACAACGTAAGAATCCCTCTCTCTTTATCTGGTTTACAGGTAATTGTGAGAGATGAAATCTCCCCTTTGGAGATGAAGCTTTGAAGTCCAGAAGATATCCCTGGGAAACAATCTCTAATGCCCAGGGATCCTGGACGTCTCTTGCCCAAGCCTGGGCGAAGAGAGAAAGTCTGCCCCCTACTAGATCCGGTCCCGGATTGGGGGCTACTCCTTCATGCTATCTTAGAGGCGGCAGCAGGTTTTTTGGCCTGCTTCCCCTTGTTCCAAGCCTGGTTTGGACTGGGCGAAATTTCCCTCTTGTTTTGCATTAGAGGAAGCTGAAGCTGCGTCACTCTTGAAGTTTCGAAATGAACGAAAATTTTTCTGTTTGGTCCTTAATTTATTGGACCTATCCTGAAGAAGGGCGTGACCTTTTCCTCCAGTAATATCAGAAATGATCTCCTTCAGGCCCGGCCCTGAATAGGGTCTGTCCTTTGAAGGGGATGTTAAGAAGCTTAGACTTTGCAGTAACGTCTGCTGACCAGGACTTAAGCCATAGCGCCCTGCGCGCCATAATGGCAAAACCTGAATTCTTAGCCGTTAGTTTGGTTAGATGAAAAACGGCGTCAGAAATAAAGGAATTAGCTAACTTGAGAGTTTAATCCTATCTAAAATATCATCTAACGGGGTCTCCACCTGTAGAGCCTCCTCAAGAGACTCGAACCAAAAAGCCGCTGCAGCAGTAACTGGGGCAATGCATGCAAGAGGCTGGAGAATAAAACTTTGATGGATAAAAATTTTCTTAAGGAGACCCTCCAATTTTTTATCCATAGGATCTAAGAAAGCACAACTGTCCTCGACGGGGATAGTTGTACGCTTAGCTAGGGTAGAAACAGCACCCTCCACCTTAGGGACTGTCTGCCACGAGTCCCGTATAGCGACATCTATGGGAAAGCAGGAGGGGGAGAGAACGGAACACCTGGTCTATCCCATTCCTTAGTAATAATTTCCGAAAACCTCTTAGGGACTGGAAAAACATCAGTGTAAACAGGCACTGCAAAGTATTTGTCCATTTTACACAATTTCTCTGGAACTACAATGGGATCACAGTCATCCAGAGTCGCTAAAACCTCCCTGAGCAATAAGTGGAGGTGTTCAAGCTTAAATTTAAAGGCTGTCATTTCAGAATCGGACTGAAGTAACGTCTTCCCTGAATCTGAAATCTCACCCTCAGATAGCAACTCCCTTGCCACGGCTTTGGAGCATTGTGAGGGTATATCGGATATAGCTACTAGTGCATCAGAAAGATCTGTATTTGTTCTAGCCCCAGAGCTGTCTCGCTTTCCTTGTAACCCTGGCAGTTTTGACAATACCTCTGTGCGTAAGGTAAACGCATTGGACGCGCTAGATGTACTTGGCGTCACTTGAGCGGGAGTTATAGGTTCTGACACGTGGGGAGAGCTAGATCGCATAACCTCCCTTTTGTCAGTCTGAGAAACCTCTGGTGATAAATCTTTAAATGCCATAATATGGTCTTTATAATTTATAGAAATTTCAGTACATTTGGTACACATTCTAAGAGGGGGTTCCACAATGGCTTCTAAACATATTGAACAAGGAGTTTCCTCTATGTCAGACATGTTTAACAGACTAGTAATGAGACCAGCAAGCTTGGAAAACACTTTAATAAATGTGAAATAGCAATTAAACAAAAACGGTACTGTGCCTTTAAGAGAAAAAAACTATCACATAAACTGCAAAACAGTGTTAAAAAGTAGTAAACTCTTCGAAATTTTTACAGTGTGTATAAGGGACTAAAGCAGCATTGCACCCACTTGCAAATGGATGATTAACCCTTTAGGCCCCAAACCTGATTTGAAAAACGTTAACAAACAAACACCTTGCCACAGCTCTGCTGTGGCTCCTACCTGCCCTCAAATACGATTTAGGGAAGAAATAAGCCCTCTATAGTGGTCCTCAGATGCCAGAGGATTCCTTTAGGGAAGCTGGATGTCTCAATCTGAATATGAACTGCGCATCTAGAGCGTGAAAATAGGCCCCTCCCACCATGCACTCGATGTCAGAGGGCCTTAAGAAAATACTCCTAGGAGTATCTGACTAGCCATGTGGAAACTAGGCCCCAAAAAACATAATTTATGCTTACCTGATAAATTTATTTCTCTTGTAGTGTATCCAGTCCACGGATCATCCATTACTTGTGGGATATTCTCCTTCCCAACAGGAAGTTGCAAGAGGATCACCCACAGCAGAGCTGCTATATAGCTCCTCCCCTCACTGCCATATCCAGTCATTCGACCGAAACAAGACGAGAAAGGAGAAACCATAGGGTGCAGTGGTGACTGTAGTTTAATTAAAATTTAGACCTGCCTTAAAAGGACAGGGCGGGGCCGTGGACTGGATACACTACAAGAGAAATAAATTTATCAGGTAAGCATAAATTATGTTTTCTCTTGTTAAGTGTATCCAGTCCACGGATCATCCATTACTTGTGGGATACCAATACCAAAGCTAAAGTACACGGATGATGGGAGGGACAAGGCAGGAACTTAAACGGAAGGAACCACTGCCTGTAGAACCTTTCTCCCAAAAACAGCCTCCGAAGAAGCAAAAGTGTCAAATTTGTAAAATTTTGAAAAGGTGTGAAGTGAAGACCAAGTCGCAGCCTTGCAAATCTGTTCAACAGAGGCCTCATTTTTAAAGGCCCAGGTAGAAGCCACAGCTCTAGTAGAATGAGCTGTAATCCTTTCAGGGGGCTGCTGTCCAGCAGTCTCATAGGCTAAGCGTATTATGCTCTGAAGCCAAAAGGAGAGAGAGGTTGACAAAGCTTTTTGACCTCTCCTCTGTCCAGAGTAAACGACAAACAGGGCAGATGTTTGACAAAAATCTTTAGTAGCCTGTAAGTAAAACTTCAAGGCACGGACTACGTCCAGATTATGCAAAAGACTTTCCTTCTTTGAAGAAGGATTAGGACACAATGATGGAACAACAATCTCTTGATTGATATTCCTGTTAGAAACCACCTTAGGCAAAAACCCAGGTTTGGTACGCATAACTACCTTGTCTGAATGAAAAATCAGATAAGGAGAATCACAATGTAAGGCAGATTACTCAGAGACTCTTCGAGCCGAGGAAATAGCCAACAAAAACAGAACTTTCCAAGATAAAAGTTTAATATCAATGGAATGAAGGGGTTCAAACGGAACTCCCTGAAGAACTTTAAGAACCAAGTTTAAGCTCCACGGGGGAGCAACAGTTTTAAACACAGGCTTAATCCTAACCAAAGCCTGACAAAATGCCTGGACGTCTGGAACTTCTGCCAGATGCTTGTGCAAAAGAATAGACAGAGCAGAGATCTGTCCTTTTAAAGAACTAGCTGATAAGCCTTTGTCCAAACCCTCTTGGAGAAAGGACAATATCCTAGGAATCCTAACCTTACTCCATGAGTAACTCTTGGATTCACACCAATAAAGATATTTACGCCATATCTTATGGTAGATTTTCCTGGTGACAGGCTTCCGAGCCTGTATTAAGGTATCAATGACTGACTCGGAGAAGCCACGCCTTGATAGAATCAAGCGTTCAATCTCCATGCAGTCAGTCTCAGAGAAATTAGATTTGGATGATTGAAAGGACCTTGTATTAGAAGGTCCTGCCTCA
Organism: Bombina bombina; assembly: GCF_027579735.1. Taxonomy (NCBI): domain Eukaryota; kingdom Metazoa; phylum Chordata; class Amphibia; order Anura; family Bombinatoridae; genus Bombina; species Bombina bombina. Next base: position 560,662,099 of record NC_069499.1, on the reverse strand, counting down.
GAGGCAGAGTCCATGGTGGAAGAGATGACATGTCCACTAGGTCTGCATACCAGGTAATGCGTGGCCACGCAGGCGCTATCAGAATCACTGATGCTCTCTCCTGTTTGATTTTGGCAATCAGTCGAGGGAGCAGAGGAAACGGTTGAAACACATAGGCCAGGTTGAAGAACCAAGGAGCTGCTAGAGCATCTATAAGCATTGCTCCCGGGTCCCTGGACCTGTATCCGTAACAAGGAAGCTTGGCGTTCTAGCAAGATGCCATGAGATCCAGTTCTGGTTTGCCCCAATGATGGACCAGTTGAGCAAACACCTCCGGATGGAGTTCCCACTCCCCCAGATGAAAAGTCTGACGACTTAGAAAATCCGCCTCCCAGTTCTCTACGCCTGGGATGTGGATCGCTGACAGGTGGCAAGAGTGAGACTCTGCCCAGCGAATTATCTTTGAGACTTCTATCATCGCTAGGGAACTCCTGGTTCCCCCTTGATGGTTGATGTAAGCCACAGTCGTGATGTTGTCCGACTGAAATCTGATGAACCTCAGTGTTGCTAACTGAGGCCAAGCTAGAAGAGCATTGAATATTGCTCTTAACTCCAGAATATTTATTGGGAGGAGTTTCTCCTCCTGAGTCCACGATCCCTGAGCCTTCAGGGAGTTCCTGACTGCGCCCCAACCTAGAAGGCTGGCATCTGTTGTTACAATCGTCCAATCTGGCCTGCGAAAGGTCATACCCTTGGACAGATGGACCCGAGAAAGCCACCAGAGAAGAGAATCTCTGGTCTCTTGATCCAGATTTAGTAGAGGGGACAAATCTGAGTAATCCCCATTCCACTGACTTAGCAAGCATAATTGCAGCGGTCTGAGATGCAGGCGTGCAAATGGCACTATGTCCATTGCCGCTACCATTAAGCCGATTACTTCCATGCACTGAGCCACCGACGGGCGTGGAATGGAATGAAGGACACAGCAACATTTAGAAGTTTTGATAACCTGGACTCCGTCAGGTAAATTTTCATCTCTACAGAATCTATCTAGGAAGGAGACTCTTGTGAGTGGTGATAGAGAACTCTTTTCCACGTTCACTTTCCACCCATGCGACCTCAGAAATGCCAGAACTATCTCTGTATGAGACTTGGCAATTTGAAAGCTTGACGCCTGTATCAGGATGTCGTCTAGATACGGAGCCACCGCTATGCCTCGCGGTCTTAGAACCGCCAGAAGTTTGCCCAGAACCTTTGTAAAAATTCTCGGGGCAGTGGCCAACCCGAAGGGAAGAGCTACAAATTGGTAATGCCTGTCTAGAAAGGCAAACCTTAGGAACCGATGATGATCTTTGTGAATCGGTATGTGAAGGTAGGCATCCTTTAAGTCCACTGTGGTCATGTACTGACCCTCTTGGATCATGGGTAGGATGGTCCGAATAGTTTCCATTTTGAATGATGGAACTCTGAGGAATTTGTTTAAGATCTTTAGATCCAAGATTGGTTTGAAGGTTCCCTCTTTCTTGGGAACCACAAACAGATTTGAATAAAATCCCTGTCCTTGTTCCGTCCGCGGAACTGGATGGATCACTCCCATTACTAGGAGGTCTTGCACACAGCTTAGGAATGCCTCTTTCTTTATCTGATTTGATGATAACCTTGAAAGATGAAATCTCCCTTGTGGAGGAGAAGCTTTGAAGTCCAGAAGATATCCCTGAGATATGATCTCCAACGCCCAGGGATCCTGAACATCTCTTGCCTACGCCTGGGCGAAGAGAGAAAGTCTGCCCCCCACTAGATCCGTTTCCGGATAGGGGGCCGTTCCTTCATGCTGTCTTGGGGGCAGCAGCAGGCTTTCTGGCCTGCTTGCCCTTGTTCCAGGACTGGTTAGGTTTCCAGGCCTGTCTGGAATGAGCAACAGTTCCCTCTTGTTTTGAAGCGGAGGAAGTTGATGCTGCTCCTGCCTTGAAATTTCGAAAGGCACGAAAATTAGACTGTTTGGCCTTTGATTTGGCCTTGTCCTGAGGAAGGGTATGACCCTTGCCTCCAGTAATGTCAGCAATAATTTCCTTCAAGCCAGGCCCGAATAAGGTCTGCCCCTTGAAAGGAATGTTGAGTAATTTAGACTTTGAAGTCACGCCAGCTGACCAGGATTTAAGCCATAGCGCCCTACGCGCCTGGATGGCGAATCCGGAATTCTTAGCCGTTAGTTTAGTCAAATGAACAATGGCATCAGAAACAAATGAGTTAGCTAGCTTAAGCGTTCTAAGCTTGTCAATAATTTCATTCAATGGAGCTGTCTGGATGGCCTCTTCCAGGGCCTCAAACCCGAATGCCGCCGCAGCAGTGACAGGCGCAATGCATGCAAGAGGCTGTAAAATAAAACCTTGTTGAATAAACATTTTCTTTTATCCATTGGATCTGAAAAAGCACAACTGTCCTCAACCCGGGATAGTGGTACGCTTTGCTAAAGTAGAAACTGCTCCCTCCACCTTAGGGACCGTCTGCCATAAGTCCCGTGTAGTGGCGTCTATTGGAAACATTTTTCTAAATATAGGAGGTGGGGAAAAGGGCACACCGGGTCTATCCCACTCCTTGCTAATAATTTCTGTAAGCCTTTTAGGTATAGGAAAAACGTCAGTACACACAGGCACCGCATAGTATCTATCCAGCCTACACAATTTCTCTGGAATTGCAACTGTGTTACAGTCATTCAGAGCAGCTAATACCTCCCCAAGCAATACACGGAGGTCCGCCTCCCAGTTCTCTACACCTGGGATATGGATCGCTGACAGGTGGCAAGAGTGAGTCTCTGCCCAGCGAATTATCTTGGAGACTTCTGACTTCGCTAGGGAACTCCTGGTTCCCCCTTGATGGTTGATGTAAGCCACAGTCGTGATGTTGTCCGACTGAAATCTGATGAACCTCAGTGTTGCTAGCTGAGGCCAAGCCAGAAGAGCATTGAATATTGCTCTTAACTCCAGAATATTTATTGGGAGGAGTTTCTCCTCCTGAGTCCATGAACCCTGAGCCTTCAGGGAGTTCCAGACTGCACCCCAACCTAGAAGGCTGGCATCTGTTGTTACAATTGTCCAATCTGGTCTGCGAAAGGTCATACCCTTGGACACATGGGCCTGAGATAACCACCAGAGAAGAGAATCTCTGGTTTCCTGATCCAGATTTAGTAGAGGGGACAAATCTGTATAATCCCCATTCCACTGACTGAGCATGCATAATTGCAGCGGTCTGAGATGCAGGCGTGCGAATGGCACTATGTCCATCGCCGCTACCATTAATCCGATTACTTCCATGCACTGAGCCACCGTGGGGCGCGGAATGGAGTGAAGAACACGGCAAGCATTTAGAAGTTTTGATAACCTGGACTCCGTCAGGTACATTTTCATTTCTACAGAATCTATTAGAGTCCCTAGGAAGGAAACCCTTGTGAGAGGAGATAGAGAACTCTTTTCTTCGTTCACTTTCCACCCATGCGACCTCAGGAATGCCAGAACTATCTCTGTATGAGATTTGGCAATTTGAAAGCTTGACGCCTGTATCAGGATATCTTCCAGGTAAGGAGCCACCGCTATGCCTCGCGGTCTTAGGACCGCCAGAAGTGAGCCCAGAACCTTTGTAAAAATTCTTGGGGCTGTAGCCAACCTGAATGAAAGAGCTACAAATTGGTAATGCCTGTCTAGAAAGGCAAACCTCAGGAACTGATGATGATTCTTGTGAATCGGAATGTGAAGGTAGGCATCCTTTAAGTCCACTGTGGTCATGTACTGACCCTCTTGGATCATGGGTAAAATGGTTCGAATAGTTTCCATCTTGAATGACGGAACTCTGAGGAATTTCTTTAGGATCTTTAAATCCAAAATTGTTTTTAAGGTTCCTTCTTTTTTGGGAACCACAAACAGATTTGAATAAAACCCCTGTCCTTGTTCCGTCCGCGGAACTGGATGGATCACTCCCATTACAAGGAGATCTTGTACGCAGCTTAGGAATGCCTCTTTCTTTATCTGGTTTGCAGATAATCTTGAAAGGTGATATCTCCCTTGTGGAGGAGAAGCTTTGAAGTCCAGAATATATCCCTGAGATATGATCTCCAACGCCCAGGGATCCTGAACATCTCTTGCCCACGCCTGGGCGAAGAGAGAGTCTGCCCCCTACTAGATCCGTTGTCAGATAGGGGGCCGCTCCTTCATGCTGTCTTAGAAGCAGCAGCAGGCTTTCTGGCCTGCTTGCCCATGTTCCAGGACTGGTTAGGTTTCCAGGCCTGCTTGGATTGAGCAAAAGTTCTCTCTTGTTTTGAAGCAGAGGAAGTTGATGCTGCACCTGCCTTGAAATTTCGAAAGGCACGAAAATTAGACTGTTTGGCCTTTGATTTGGCCCTGGGTATGGGTATGACCCTAACCTCCAGTAATGTCAGCAATCATTTCTTTCAAACCAGGCCCGAATAAGGTCTGCCCCTTGAAAGGAATGTTGAGTAATTTAGACTTTGAAGTCACATCTGACCAGGATTTGAGCCATAGCGCCCTACGCGCCTGGATGGCGAATCCGGAATTCTTAGCCGTTAGTTTAGTCAAATGAACAATGGCATCAGAAACAAATGAGTTAGCTAGCTTAAGAGTTCTAAGCTTGTCAACAATTTCATTCAATGGAGCTGTATGGATGGCCTCTTCCAGGGCCTCAAACCAGAATGCCGCCGCCGCAGCAGTGACAGGCGCAATGCATGCAAGGGGCTGTAAAATAAAACCTTGTTGAATAAACATTTTCTTAAGGTACCCCTCTAATTTTTTATCCATTGGATCTGAAAAAGCACAACTGTCCTCAACCGGGATAGTGGTACGCTTTGCTAAAGTAGAAACTGCTCCCTCCACCTTAGGGACAGTCTGCCATAAGTCCCGTGTAGTGGCATCTATTGGAAACATTTTTCTAAATATAAGAGGTGGGGAAAAGGGCACACCGGGTCTATCCCACTCCTTACTAATAATTTCTGTAAGCTTTTAGGTATTGGAAAAACATCAGTACTCACCGGCACTGCATAGTATTTATCCAGCCTACACAATTTCTCTGGCACTGCAATTGTGTCACAGTCATTCAGAGCAGCTAATACCTCCCCAAGTAATACACGGAGGTTCTCAAGCTTAAATTTAAAATTAGAAATCTCTGAATCAGGTCTCCCCGATTCAGAGACGTCACCCACAGACTGAAGCTCTCCGTCCTCAGGTTCTGCATATTGTGACGCAGTATCAGACATGACTCTTACAGCATCTACACGCTCTGTATCTCATCTAACCTCAGAGCTATCGCGCTTGCCTCTCAATTCAAGCAATCTGGCTAATACCTCTGACAGGGTATTATTCATGATCGCAGCCATGTCCTGCAAAGTAATCGCTATGGGCGTCCCTGATGTACTTGGCGCCATATTAGTGTGTGTGCCTTGAGCGGGAGGCGAAGGGTCCGACACGTGGGGAGAGTTAGTCGGCATAACTTCACCCTCGACAGAACCCTCTGGTGATAATTCTTTTATAGATAAAGACTGATCTTTACTGTTTAAGGTGAAATCAATACATTTAGTACACATTCTCCTATGGGGCTCCACCATGGCTTTTAAACATAATGAACAAGTATCCTCTGTTTCAGACATATTTGTACAGACTAGCAAAAAAGGCAGTTACACTAACAAATTTTTTACAGTGTATGTAACAAGTCAGCAGAGCATTGCACCCACTTGCAAATGGATGATTAACCCCTTAATAATAAAAACAGAATAATAAATGACAAAAACGTTTTTTAAACACAGTCACAAAAACTGCCACAGTCTACTGTGATTGTTACCCTCCTCAAACACGACTTTGAAGCCTTTTGAGCCCTTCAGAGATGTCCTGGATCATGCAGAGGGAAGCTGAATGTCTCTGTCAGTATTTTTATCTGTACAGAAAAGCACTAAAATAGGCCCTTCCCACTCATATTGCAACAGTGGAAAGCCTGTTACTAGGCAAAAATCAAGCCAGCCAGTATGTATCTCTGTTAACCCCTTAATGACCACAGCACTTTTCCATTTTCTGTCCGTTTAGGACCAAGGCTATTTTTACATTTTTGAGGTGTTTGTGTTTAGCTGTAATATTCCTCTTACTCATTTACTGTACCCACACATATTATATACCGTTTTTCTCGCCATTAAATGGACTTTCTAAAGATACCATTATTTGCATCATATCTTATAATTTACTATAAAAATTTTTATAAAATATGAGGAAAAAATGGAAAAAAACACACTTTTTCTAACTTTGACCCCCAAAATCTGTTACACATCTACAACCACAAAAAAACACCCATGCTAAATAGTTTCTAAATTTTGTCCTGATTTTAGAAATACCCAATGTTTACATGTTCTTTGCTTTTTTTGTAAACTATAGGGCCATAAATACAAGTAGCACTTTGCTATTTCCAAACCATTTCTTTTCAAAATTAGCGCTAGTTACATTAGAACACTGATATCTTTCAGGAATCTCTGAATATCCATTGACATGTATATATTTTTTTTTAGTAGACAACCCAAAGTATTGATCTAGGCCCATTTTGGTATATTTCATGCCACCATTTCACCGCCAAATGCAATCAAATACAAAAAATCGTTCATTTTTCACAAATTTTTTCACAAACTTTTGGTTTCTAACTTAAATTATTTACAAACAGCTTGTGCAATTATGGCATAAATGGTTGTAAATTCTTCTCTGGGATCCCCTTTGTTCAGAAATAGCAGACATATATGACTTTGGCGTTGCTTTTTGGTAATTAGAAGGCCGCTAAATGCCACTGCGCACCACACGTGTATTATGCCCAGCAGTGAAGGGGTTAATTAGGGAGCATGTAGGGAGCTTTTTGGGATAGTTTTAGCCTTAGTGTAGTGTAGTAGACAACCCCAAGTATTGATCTAGGCCAATTTTGGTATATTTTATGCCACCATTTCACCGCCAAATGCGATCAAATTAAAAAAAAAGTTAAATTTTTCTCAATTTTAGGTTTCTCACTGAAATTATTTACAAACAGCTTGTGCAATTATGGCACAAATGGTTGTAAATGCTTCTCTGGGATCCCCTTTGTTCAGAAATAGCAGACATATATGGCTTTGGCATTGCTTTTTGGTAATTAGAAGGCCTCTAAATGCCGCTGCGCATCACACGTGTATTATGGCTAGCAGTGAAGGGGTTAATTATGTAGCTTGTAGGGAGCTTGCAGGGTTAATTTTATCTTTAGTGTAGAGCTCAGCCTCCCACCTGAAACATCAGACCCCCTGATCCCTCCCAAACAGCTCTCTTCCCTCCCCCACCCCACAATTGTCCCCGCCATCTTAAGTACTGGCAGAAACTCTGCCAGTACTAAAATAAAAGGTATTTGGCCCTTTTTAAAAAAAAAAAAAAAAAAAAGCATATTTACATATGCTGATGTGTATGATCCCCCCTTAGACCCCAACCTCACTGATCTCCCACCTAACAGCTCTCTAACCCTTCCCCTCTGCCTTAATGGGCGCCATCTTGGGTACTGGCAGCTGTCTGCCAGTACCCAGTTTTGCAAAAAATGTGCCTTTTTTTAAAAAAAAAAGCCCTTTTCTGTAGTGTAGCTTTCCCCCCCCCCCCCCCACCAAGACCAACCCCCAACCCCTTCCAGATCCCTTAGATTATATTTTTAGTATTTAATTTTTCTTAGTTTTATTACTTTGAACTTTATGTTTTTCTGTAGTGTAGCGGTTCCCACCCGCTCCCGCCCTGTGCACGCGCCCGCCCACCACCCCCGTGCGTGCCCCTGTGGGTCCCGCCCCGATCCCGCCCCCCTCCACTCCATACAGAGCATCGATGGCCGCCCACCCGCCTCCCACGTAAGCTCCCACCCACCAACGATACCGGCCATCGATGTCCGGTGCAGAGAGGGCCACAGAGTGGCTCTCTCTGCATCGGATGGCCAAGGGGGGTTATTGCAGGATGCCTCCATATCGAGGCATCACTGCAATAACCGGAAAGCAGCTGGAAGCGAGCAGGATCGCTTCCAGCTGCTTTCCAGACCAAGGACGTACGCCACACGTCCTCGGTCATTAACTGTATTTTTTTTGAGGACGTGTGGCGTACGTCCTTGGCCGTTAAGGGGTTAATAAGCGTGATACCAGTCGCTATCACTGCATTTAAGGCTTAACTTATATTAATCCGGTATCAGCAGCATTTTTCTAGCAAATTCCATCCCTAGAAATATGTTAACTGCACATACCTTATTGCAGGAAAACCTGCACGCCATTCCCCCTCTGAAGTTACTTTACTCCTCAGAATATGTGAGAACGGCAGTGGATCTTAGTTACTTCTGCTAAGATCATAGAAATCACAGGCAGATTCTTCTTCTAATGCTGCCTGAGATGAAACAGTACACTCAGGTACCATTTAAAAATAACAAACTTTTGATTGAAGTTAAAAAAACTAACTATAATACACCACTCTCCTCTTACTACGTCCATCTTTGTTGAGAGTTGCAAGAGAATGACTGGATATGGCAGTGAGGGGAGGAGCTATATAGCAGCTCTGCTGTGGGTGATCCTCTTGCAACTTCCTGTTCTGAAGGAGAATATCCCACAAGTAATGGATGATCCGTGGACTGGATACACTTAACAAGAGAAAATATTTTAACTGCACATACCTTATTACAGGAAAACCTGCACGCTATTCCCCCTCTGAAGTTACCTCACTCCTCAGAATATGGAGAACAGCAAAGGATCTTAGTTACTTCTGCTAAGATCATAGAAAACGCAGGCAGATTCTTCTTCTAAATACTGCCTGAGATAAACAGTACACTCCGGTACCATTTAAAAATAAACTTTTGATTGAAGAAATAAACTAAGTATAAAACACCACAGTCCTCTTACGACCTCCATCTTAGTTGAGAGTTGCAAGAGAATGACTGGATATGGCAGTGAGGGGAGGAGCTATATAGCAGCTCTGCTGTGGGTGATCCTCTTGCAACTTCCTGTTTGGGAAGGAGAATATCCCACAAGTAATGGATGATCCGTGGACTGGATACACTTAACAAGAGAAAACAATTTATCACCCTCAGAGAAAAAACGTTCTTTCTATATAAAATGTAAACGTTTTGTCACTAGGAAATATGAGTTTTAACATGAATATTACCCTTCTTTGTAAGCATGATCCCAGTCGTTAAATCACTGCATCAGGCTTACCTCAATTATACAAGGCTCTGTCAGCATTTTCTAGATCTTATCATCTCTCTAGAAATAAATATTCTGAACATACCTCAAAGCAGACCGTTCCCCCAACTGAAGTCTTTCACATACTCTTCAGTTATGCCTGAGAACAGCAATGGACCTTAGTTACAAACCTCTAAGATCATCAACCTCCAGGCAGATTCTTCTTCTAATATCTGCCTGGGAGTAAAACAGTATGACCGTACCGTTTAAAAATAACAAACTCTTGATTGAAGGTAAAAACTACACTAAGTCACAACATATCTCTTATACTTCCTATCTTGTCGAGAGTTGCAAAAGAATGACTGGGGGTGGCAGTTAGGGGAGGGGCTATATAGACAGCTCTGCTGTGGGTGTCCTCTTGCAACCTCCTGTTGGGAAGGAGAATATCCCACAAGTAATGGATGAACCCGTGGACTGGATAAACCTTACAAGAGAAATCCTATTTATTAAACAGGACAATCATATATACAATTCTATTTCCATAATTAATTAACTAATGCTGCCTACTAATAGTTATATTAGGAGATATTATTAACACTAAGGGATTAGAAACTCTTAAACACAAAGTCATAACATTAGAGTGTACATATTCAGAAAAAACAAGAGAGATCATAGTCTATATTTAGGCCCCTAGGGGCCTATGTCTCCAATTTGTGGATCCACCAGATCTCTTTTTGTTTAAATAGCCTCTCTCAGTCCATACCATTGCGGGTTGCCTTAATATGGTCAATGACCTGCCATCTTAACTGGCTAATGCCATGTCCTTTTTCCAGGAAATGTTTGGACAGAGGTGATTCCATGTTCTTACACCTGATATTTGAGCGATGTTGGCTCATCCTGTCTCTAACTTTACATGTCGTCTCTCACAAATACACCAAAGAACAGGGGCATTTTATTAAATAAACCACAAAAGAGGTTTACAGGTGAAAAAACATAATTTATGTAAGAACTTACCTGATAAATTAATTTCTTTCATATTAGCAAGAGTCCATGAGCTAGTGACGTATGGGATATACATTCCTACCAGGAGGGGCAAAGTTTCCCAAACCTCAAAATGCCTATAAATACACCCCTCACCACACCCACAAATCAGTTTAACGAATAGCCAAGAAGTGGGGTGATAAGAAAAAAGTGCGAAAGCATAAAAATAAGGAATTGGAATAATTGTGCTTTATACAAAAAATCATAACCACCTCAAAAAGGGTGGGCCTCATGGACTTTTGCTAATATGAAAGAAATGAATTTATCAGGTAAGTTCTTACATAAATTATGTTTTCTTTCATGTAATTAGCAAGAGTCCATGAGCTAGTGACGTATGGGATAATGAATACCCAAGATGTGGATCTTCCACTAGAGAGGGAGGGATAAAATAAACACAGCCAATTCCGCTGAAAAATAATCCACACCCCAAAACAAAGTTTAAATCTTATAATGAAAAAAACTGAAATTATAAGCAGAAGAATCAAACTGAAACAGCTGCCTGAAGTACTTTTCTACCAAAGACTGCTTCAGAAGAAGAAAACACATCAAAATGGTAGAATTTAGTAAAAGTATGCAAAGAAGACCAAGTTGCTGCTTTGCAAACTGATCAACCGAAGCTTCATTCCTAAATGCCCAGGAAGTAGATACTGACCTAGTTGAATGAGCTGTAATCCTTTGAGGCGGAGTTCTACCCGACTCAACATAAGCATGATGAATCAAAGACTTTAACCAAGATGCCAAAGAAATGGCAGAAGCCTTCTGACCTTTCCTAGAACCAGAAAAGATAACAAATAGACTAGAAGTCTTTCGGAAATCTTTAGTAGCTTCAACATAATATTTCAAAGCTCTAACTACATCCAAAGAATGCAACAATCTTTCCTTAGAGTTCTTAGGATTAGGACACAATGAAGGAACCACAATTTCTCTACTAATGTTGTTAGAATTCACAACCTTAGGTAAACATTTAAATGAAGTTCGCAACACCGCCTTATCCTGATGAAAAATCAGAAAAGGAGACTCACAAGAAAGAGCAGATAATTCAGAAACTCTTCTAGCAGAAGAGATGGCCAAAAGAAACAAAACTTTCCAAGAAAGTAATTTAATATCCAGCGAATGCATAGGTTCAAACGGAGGAGCTTGAAGAGCCCCCAAAACCAAATTCAAACTCCAAGGAGGAGAAATTGACTTAATGACAGGTTTTATACGAACCAAAGCCTGTACAAAACAATGAATATCAGGAAGATTAGCAATCTTTCTGTGAAAAAGAACAGAAAGAGCAGAGATTTGTCCTTTCAAGGAACTTGCAGACAAACCTTTATCCAAACCATCCTGAAGAAACTGTAAAATTCTAGGAATTCTAAAAGAATGCCAAGAAAAATGATGAGAAGAACACTAAGAAATGTAAGCCTTCCAGACTTGATAATATATCTTCCTAGATACAGATTTACGAGCCTGTAACATAGTATTAATTACGGAGTCAGAGAAACCTCTATGACTGAGAATCAAGCGTTCAATCTCCATACCTTCAAATTTAAGGATTTGAGATCCAGATGGAAAAAAGGACATTGCGATAGAAGGTCTGGTCTTAACGGAAGAGTCCACGGTTGGCAAGTAGCCATCCGGACAAGATCCGCATACCAAAACCTGTGAGGCCATGCTGGAGCCACCAGCAGAACAAACGAACGCTCCTTTAGAATCTTGGAAATCACTCTTGGAAGAAGAACTAGAGGCGGAAAGATATAGGCAGGATGATACTTCCAAGGAAGTGATAATGCATCCACTGCTTCCGCCTGAGGATCCCTGGATCTTGACAGATACCTGGGAAGCTTCTTGTTTAGATGGGAAGCCATCAGATCTATTTCTGGAAGTCCCCACATTTGAACAATCTGACGAAATACCTCTGGGTGAAGAGACCATTCGCCCGGATGTAATGTTTGGCGACTGAGATAATCCGCTTCCCAATTGTCTATACCTGGGATATGAACCTCAGAAATTAGACAGGAGCTGGATTCCGCCTATACAAGTATTCAAGATACTTCTTTCATAGCCAGAGGACTGTGAGTCCCTCCTTGATGATTGACATATGCCACGGTTGTGACATTGTCCGTCTGAAAACAAATGAACGACTCTCTCTTTAGAAGAGGCCACGACTGAAGAGTTTCAAAATGTTGATTGGTAATCTCGCCTCCTGAGATTCCCAAACCCCTTGTGCTGTCAGAGACCCCCATACAGCTCCCCAACCTGTCACACTTGCATCTGTTGAAATCACAGTCCAGGTCGGAAGAACAAAAGCCCCCTGAACTAAACGAAGGTGGTCTGTCCACCACGTCAGAGAGTGTCGTACAATCGGTTTTAAAGATATTAATTGTGATATCTTTGTATAATCCCTGCACCACTGGTTCAGCATACAGAGCTGAAGAGGTCGCATGTGAAAATGAGCAAAGGGGATCGCGTCCGATGCAGCAGTCATAAGACCTAGAATTTCCATGCATAAGGCTACCGAAGGGAATGATTGAGACTGAAGGTTTCGACAAGCTGAAACCCATTTCAGACGTCTCTTGTCCATTAGCGATAGAGTCATGGACACTGAATCTATCTGGAAACCTAAAAAGGTTACCCTTGTCTGAGGAATCAACGAACTCTTTGGTAAATTGATCCTACAACCATGTTCTCGAAGAAACGATACAAGTCGATTCGTATGAGATTCTGCTAAATGTGAAGACTGAGCAAGTACCAAGATATCATCCAAATAAGGAAATACCACAATACCCTGTTCTCTGATTACAGATAGAAGGGCACCGAGAACCTTTGTAAAAATCCTTGGAGCTGTTGCTAGGCCAAACGGCAGAGCCACAAACTGGTAATGCTTGTCTAGAAAAGAGAATCTCAGAAACTGATAGTGATCTGGATGAATCGGAATATGCAGATATGCATCCTGTAAATCTATTGTGGACATATAATGCCCTTGCTGAACAAAAGGCAGAATAGTCCTTATAGTTACCATTTTGAATGTTGGAATCCTTACATAATGATTCAATATCTTTAAATCCAGAACTGGTCTAAAGGAATTCTCCTTCTTTGGTACAATGAAGAGATTTGAGTAAAACCCCAGCCCCTGTTCCAAAACTGGAACTGGCACAATTACTCCAGCCAACTCTAGATCTGAAACACATTTCAGAAATGCTTGAGCCTTCACTGGATTTATTGGGACACGGGAAAGAAAAAATCTTTTTGCAGGAGGCCTTATCTTGAAGCCTATTCTGTACCCTTGTGAAACAATATTTTGAATCCAAAGATTGTGAATCGAATTGATCCAAATTTCTTTGAAAAATCTTAATCTGCCCCCTACCAGCTGGGCTGGAATGAGGGCCACACCTTCATGTGGACTTGGGAGCTGGCTTTGGCTTTCTAAAAGGCTTGGATTTATTCCAGACTGGAGATGGTTTCCAAACTGATACCGCTCCTGTAGGGGAAGGATTAGGTTTTTGTTCCTTATTGTGACGAAAGGAACGAAAACGATTAGCAGACCTAAATTTACCCTTAGATCTTTTATCCTGTGGTAAAAAAGTTCCTTTCCCCCCAGTAACAGTTGAAATAATAGAATCCAACTGTGAACCAAACAATTTATTACCTTGGAAAGAAAGGGAAAGCAAAGTTGACTTAGAAGACATATCAGCATTCCAAGTTTTAAGCCATAAAGCTCTTCTAGCTAAAATAGCTAAAGACATATACCTGACATCAACCCTAATGATATCAAAGATGGCATAACAAATAAAGTTATTAGCATGTTGAAGAAGATTAACAATGCTATGAGAATTATGATCTGTTACTTGTTGTGCTAAAGATTCCAACCAGAAAGTTGAAGCTGCAGCAACATCCACCAAAGATATAGCAGGTCTAAGAAGATTACCTGAACATAAGTAAGCTTTTCTTAGAAAGGATTCAATTTTCCTATCAAAAGGATCCTTAAAGGAAGTACTATCTGCCGTAGGAATAGTAGTACGTTTAGCAAGAGTAGAGATAGCCCCATCAACCTTAGGGATTTTGTCCCAAAACTCTAATCTGTCAGATGGCACAGGATATAATTGCTTAAACCGTTTAGAAGGAGTAAATGAATTACCCAAATTATTCCATTCCCTGGAAATTACTTCAGAAATAGCATCAGGGAGGGGAAAAACCTCCGGAATAACTACAGGAGGTTTAAAAACCGTATTCAAATGTTTAGATTTAGTATCAAGAGGACCAGATTCCTCTATTTCTAATGCAATTACGACTTCTTTAAGTAAAGAGCGAATAAATTCCATTTTAAATAAATATGAAGATTTATCAGTATCAACCTCTGAAACAGAATCATCGGAACCAGAAAAATCATTATCAGAAACAGAATCAGAATGATGATGTTCATTTAAAAATTCATCTGAAAAATGAGAAGTTTTAAAAGACCTTTTACGTTTACTGGAAGGAGGAATAACAGACATAGCCTTCTTAATAGATTTAAAAACAAAATCTCTTATGTTAACAGGAACACCCTGAATATTAGATGTTGATGGAACAGCAACAGGTAATGGAACATTACTAAAGGAAATATTATCTGCATTAACAAGTTTGTCATGACATTCATTACAAACAACAGCCGGAGGAACAGTTACCACAAGTTTACAACAAATACACTTAACTTTGGTAGATCCAGCATCAGGCAGCAATTTTCCAGAAGTATCTTCTGATTCAGGGTCAATCTGAGACATCTTGCAATATGTAATAGAAAAAACAACATATAAAGCAAAATTGATCAAATTCCTTAAATGACAGTTTCAGGAATGGGAAAAAATGCCAATGAACAAGCTTCTAGCAACCAGAAGCAAATAAACAATGAGACTTAAATAATGTGGAGACAATAATGACGCCCATATTTTTTTAGCGCCAAAAAAGACGCCCACATTATTTGGCGCCTAAATGCTTTAAGCGCCAAAAATGACGCCACATCCGGTGACGCCAACATTTTTGGCGCAAAAACGTAAAAAAAATGACGCAACTTCCGGTGACAAGTATGACGCCGGAAATGACAAAGAAAATTTTTGCGCCAAAAAAGACGCAATAAAAAGAAGCATTTTCAGCCCCGCGAGCCTAACAGCCCACAGGAAAAGTCAAATTTAAAGGAAAGAAAAAATGATTATTCATATACATTATCCCAATAATGAAACTGACTGTCTGAAATAAGGAATGTTGAACATCCTGAATCAAGGCAAATAAATGTTTAAACACATATATTTAGAACTTTATATAAAAGTGCCTAACCATAGCTTAGAGTGTCACAAAAATAAGACTTACTTACCCCAGGACACTCATCTACATGTAGTAGAAAGCCAAACCAGTACTGAAACGAAAATCAGTAGAGGTAATGGTATATATAAGAGTATATCGTCGATCTGAAAAGGGAGGTAAGAGATGAATCTCTACGACCGATAACAGAGAACCTATGAAATAGACCCCGTAGAAGGAGATCATTGAATTCAAATAGGCAATACTCTCTTCACATCCCTCTGACATTCACTGCACACTGAGAGGAAAACCGGGCTCCAGCCTGCTGCGAAGCGCATATCAACGAAGAATCTAGCACAAACTTACTTCACCACCTCCATGGGAGGCAAAGTTCGTAAAACTGATTTGTGGGTGTGGTGAGGGGTGTATTTATAGGCATTTTGAGGTTTGGGAAACTTTGCCCCTCCTGGTAGGAATGTATATCCCATACGTCACTAGCTCATGGACTCTTGCTAATTACATGAAAGAAATCCGTTAACCTTATATTTTCTACCACTATGTGGGTGAAAAAAGTTTGTCCCTCTTATGATAGAACTGCAACTCACACAGTTTAGGCAGGGATAGTTACCTGTTCTCTTGCTACCAATAGTAGTCGGGACTAGCTCTCTTTTAAGGCCCACGTCAGATTTTATTAAATAATCTCTCAGATTTTTAACCCTCCTATGGGCCATCAATGGTGGTTCCTGAAAAAGAGCTATACGCTGGTTACAATCTCTAAGTATGTGCTAATTCTGTCTGACAAATCTGGAAATTCTTTCACTAAGAGGATTATGCTGAGAAACAAAGACCATCCTATTATCTTTTTTACTACCGGGTATCCTAGGCTTATCTATTCTATCCATGGTGGTATGTAGGAGTTTAAGGGGTAACCCCTGTCAATAAATTTATCTGTCTTTACTTTAAGTTTCTCTTCTCTTTATCGCTCACTATTCTGTTAACTTATAAGAGCTGGATTTTGGGTAGGGAGTCCACTAGCTGTCTAGGGTGGAAGCTGTTGTATTGCAGTAAGGTATTCTTGTCAGTATCTTTTACATAAAGATCAAACCCCAAGCTGTTGCCTATTTTGTATATTTTTAGTATCCAAAAATGATAGACTCCTCACTGTATACAACAGTAAATTCTAGGCCTCTTACAATGGAGTTCAGTTCTTTGACGAATTGTAGCAAAGATTCCACATTGCCCCACCATACGCCAAACACATCATCGATGTATCTCCACCAAACAGCTCCATATTTTTTTAAATAGCTGTTCTCATAATAAATGATACTTTGCTCAAATTTATTCATGAATAGATTGGCGTAGGATGGGGGCAACGTTGGAACCCATTGCTGTTCCCTTAATCTGTACAAACCATCCTGAAACAGGAAATAGTTCCAGTACAAGATAAGCTTCAAAAGATCCTCTACAAAAACATAATTTATGTAAGAACTTATCTGATAAATTCATTTCTTTCATATTGGCAAGAGTCCATGAGCTAGTGATGTATGGGATATACAATCCTACCAAAAACCTCAAAATGCCTATAAATACACCCTTCACCACACCCACAATTCAGTTTAACGAATAGCCAAGCAGTGGGTGATAAAGAAAGGAGTAGAAAGCATCAACAAAAGAAATTTGGAAATAATTGTGCTTTATACAAAAAATCATAACCACAATTAAAAGGGTGGGCCTCATGGACTCTTGCAAATATGAAAGAAATTAATTTATCAGGTAAGTTCTAACATAAATTATGTTTTCTTTCATGTAATTGGCAAGAGTCCATGAGCTACTGACGTATGGGATAGCAATACCCAAGATGTGGAACTCCACGCAAGAGTCACTAGAGAGGGAGGGATAAAAATAAAAACAGCCATTTTCCGCTGAAAAAATTAATCCACAACCCAAAAAAATAAGTTTATTCTCATAAATGAAAGGAAAAAAAATTAAATCAAAAGCAGAAGAATCAAACTGAAACAGCTGCCTGAAGAACTTTTTCTACCAAAAACTGCTTCTGTATGCAAAGAGGACCAAGTTGCCGCTTTGCAAATCTGATCAACTGAAGCTTCATTCTTAAAGGCCCACGAAGTGGAGACTGATCTAGTAGAATGAGCTGTAATTCTCTGAGGCGGGGCCTGACCCGACTCCAAATAAGCTTGATGAATCAAAAGTTTCAACCAAGAAGCCAAGGAAATAGCAGAAACCTTCTGACCTTTCCTAGGACCAGAAAATAAAACAAATAGACTGGAAGTCTTCCTGAAATCTTTAGTAGCTTCCACATAATATTTCAAAGCTCTTACCACATCCAAAGAATGTAAGGATCTTTCCAAAGAATTCTTAGGAATAGGACACAAGGAAGGGACAACAATTTCTTTATTAATGTTGTTAGAATTCACAACCTTAGGTAAAAATTGAAAAGAAATCCGCAAAACTGCCTTATCCTGATGAAAAATCAGAAAAGGAGACTCACAAGAAAGAGCAGATAGCTCAGAAACTCTCCTAGCAGAAGAGATAGGCAAAAGGAACAACACTTTCCAAGAAAGTAGTTTAATGTCCAAATAATGCATAGGCTCAAATGGAGGAGCCTGTAAAGCCTTCAGAACCAAATTAAGACTGCAAGGAGGAGAAATTGATTTAATGACAGGCTTATTACGAACTAAAGACTGTACAAAATAGTGAATATCAGGAAGTATAGCAATCTTTCTGTGAAATAAAACAGAAAGAGCAGAGATATGTCCCTTCTAGGAACTGGCAGACAAACCCTTATCCAAACCATCCTGAAGAAACTGTAAAATTCTAGGAATTCTAAAAGAATGCCAAGAGAATTTATGAGAAGAACACCATGAAATGTAAGTCTTCCAAACTCTATAATAAATCTTTCTAGAGACAGATTTACGAGCTTGTAACAGTATTAATCACTGAGTCAGAGAAACCTCTATGACTTAGTACTAAGCGTTCAATTTCCATACCTTGAAATTTAATGATTTGAGATCCTGATGGAAAAACGGACCTTGAGACAGTAGGTCCGGCCTTAACGGAAGTGGCCAAGGCTGGCAACTGGAAATCCGAACCAGATCTGCATACCAAAACCTGTGTGGCCATGCTGGAGCCACCAGCAACACAAACGATTGTTCCATGATGATTTTGGAGATCACTCTTGGAAGAACTATAGGCGGGAAAATGTAAGAAGGATGATAACACCAAGGAAGTGTCAGCGCATCCACTGCTTAAACCTGAACATCCCTGGACCTGGACAGGTATCTGGGAAGTTTCTTGTTTAGATGAGAGGCCATGAGATCTATCACTGGAAGACCCCACATCTGAACAATCTGAGAAAACACATCTGGATGGAGAGACCACTCCCCTGGATGTAAAGTCTGAAGGCTGAGATAATCTGCCTCCCAAGTGTCTACACCTGGGATATGGAGCTGGAATCCACCCAAGCAAGTATCCGAGATACTTCTTTCATAGCTTGGGGACTGTGAGTCCCACCCTGATGATTGCCATATGCCACTGTTGTGACATTGTCTGTCTAAAAACAAATAAACGGTTCTCTCTTTAACAGAGGCCAAAACTGAAGAACTCTGAGAATTGCACAGAGTTCTAAAATATTTATTGGTAATCTCGCCTCTTGAGATTTCCAAACCCCTTGTGCTGTCAGAGATCCCCAAACAGCTCCCCAACCTGAAAGACTCGCATCTGTTGTGATCACAGTCCAGGTTGGCCGAACAAAAGAAGCCCCTTGAACTAAACGATGGTGATCTATCCACCACATCAGAGAGTGTCGTACATTGGGATTTAAGGATATTAATTGTGATATCTTTGTATAATCCCTGCACCATTGGTTCAGCATACAAAGCTGTAGAGATCTCATGTGAAAACGAGCAAAGGGGATCACCTCCGATGCTGCAGTCATGAGACCTAAAACTTCCATGCACATAGCCACTGAAGGGAATGACTGAGACTGAAGGTGCCAGAAGGCTGCAACCAATTTTAAACATCTCTTGTCTGTTAGAGACAGAGTCATGGACACTGAATCTATCTGGAAGCCTAAAAAGGTGACCCTTGTCTGAGGAATCAAGAAACTTTTTGGTAAATTGATCCTCCAACCATGATTCCGAAGAAACAACACTAGTTGATTTGTGTGAGATTCTATAGAACGTAAAGACTAAGCTAGTACCAAGATATCGTCCAAATAAGGAAACACCACAATACCCTGTTCTCTGATTACAGAGAGTAGGGCACCTAGAACCTTTGAAAAGATTTTTGGAGCTGTTGCTAGGCCAAATGGAAGAGCAACAAATTGGTAATGCTTGTCTAGAAAAGAGAATCTCAGAAACCGATAATGTTCTGGATGAATCGGAATATGAAGGTATGCATCCTGCAAGTCTATTGTGGACATATAATGTCCTCGCTGAACAAAAGGCATAATAGTCCTTATAGTCACCATCTTTAAAGTTGGTACTCTTACATAAAGATTCAAAATTTTCAGATCCAGAACTGGACTGAATACATTTTCCTTCTTTGGGACAATGAATAGATTTGAATAAAACCCCAAACCTTGTTCCAGAAAAGGAACTGGCATGATTACCTCTGAAGACTTCAGGTCTGAAACACACTTCAGGAAAGCCTGAGCTTTTACTTGATTTGCTGTGATACTCTGAATCCTATTCGATACCCTTGAGAGACAATGCTCTGAATCCATTGATTTTGGACATAATTTATCCAAATATCCTTGAATAACCTTAATCTGCCCCCTACCAGCTGAGCTGGAATGAGGGCCGCACCTTCATGCAGACTTAGGGGCTGACTTTGGTTTCTTAAATGGCTTGGATTTATTCCAAATTGAGGAAGGCTTCCAATTGGAAACAGATTCCTTGGGGGAAGGATTGAGTTTTTGTTCCTTATTTTGACGAAAGGAACGAAAACGGTTAGAAGCCTTAGATTTACCCTTAGGTTTTTTATCCTGTGGCAGAAAAACTCCCTTTCCCCCAGTGACAGTTGAAATAATAGAATCCAACTGAGAACCAAATAAATTATTACCTTGGAAAGAAAGAGATAGTAATCTAGATTTAGATGTCATATCAGCATTCCAAGATTTAAGCCACAAAGCTCTTCTAGCTAATATAGCTAAAGACATGGATCTAACATCAATTTTGATAATATCAAAAATGGCATCACAAATAAAATGATTAGCATATTGCAGTAAGCGAATGATGCTAGATATGTCAGAATCCAATTCTTGTTGCGCTAAATTCTCCAACCAGAAAGTTGATGCAGCCGCAACATCAGCCAAAGAAATTGCAGGTCTGAGAAGATGACCTGAATATAAATAGGCCTTCCTTAGATAAGATTCAAGCTTCCTATCTTAAAGAAAGTACTATCTTCCATAGGAATAGTGATACGTTTATCAAGAGTAGAAATAGCCCCATCAACTTTGGGGACTTTTTCCCAAAACTCTATAGAATTTGCTGGTAAAGGATACAATTTTTTAAACCTTGAAGAAGGAATAAAAGAAGTACCTGGCTTATTCCATTCCTTAGAAATCATATCAGAAATAGCCTCAGGAATAGAAAAACCCCTGGAGAAACCACAGGAGGTTTAAAAACAGCATTTAAACGTTTATTAGACTGAACGTCAAGAGGACTGGTTACCTCAATATCCAAAGTAATTAACACTTCTTTTAACAAAGGACAAATATACTCTATTTTAAATAAATAAGTAGATTTGTCAGTGTCAATATCTGAGGAAGGATCTTCTGATAGATCCTCATCAGAGGAGGATAATTCATTATGTTGTCGGTCATTTGAAATTTCATCAACTTTATGAGAAGTTTTAAAAAACCTTTTACGATTATTAGAAGGTGGAAATGCAGACAAAGCCTTCTGGATAGAATCAGAAACACATTCTTTAAAATTCATAGGTATATCATTTCCATTAGAAGTTGAAGGAACTGCAGCTGGCAAAGTACTATTACTGATGGACACACTATCTGCATGTAAAAGTTTATCATGACAACTATTACAAATGACATTCGGCGAAATAATTTCCACAATCTTACAACAAATGCACTTAGCTTTGGTAGAACAGATTTCAGGCAGCAATGTTCCAGCACAAACTTCTGAGGCAGGATCAGATTGAGACATCTTGCAAAATGTAAAAGAAAAAACAACATATAAAGCAAAATTATCAATTTTCTTATATGACAGTTTCAGGAATGGGAAAAAATGCAAATAGCATAGCCCTCTGATAGAGAAAAAGGCAAGAGGCAAACATCAATGGGGTATTAAAATAATGGAAAGGTTTGGCGCCAAGTAAAACGCACAACGTAACTGAAAACTTTTTTGGCGCCAATAATAACCGGAAATGACACACTCGCGTCACTAATGACGCAACCGTGTGTAAGGCTTTGACACAATGAAGAAGTTTCGTCATAGACGTATTTTTCGCTCCAAAAAAATTCTCGCACCAAGAATGACGCAATAAAGTTTAGCATTTGGCGCACCAGCGGGCCTAATACCGCCCGCAATTTGCAAGAAGTAGTCAATTGAAAAAAAGACTAAACCCCAGGTAAGAAAAAAAATTCTTAAAAAATGTTTATATTCCTCAAATATGAAACTGACAGTCTGCAGAAGGAAATACATGAACCTGACTCATGGCAAATATAAGTACAATACATATATTTAGAACTTTATATAAATGCATAAAGTGCCAAACCATAGCTGAGGTGTCTTAAGTAATAAAAAACATACTTACCAAAAGACACCCATCCACATATAGCCAAACCAGTACTGAAACAGTTATCAGTAGAGGTAATGGAATATGAGAGTATATCGTCGATCTGAAAAGGGAGGTAGGAGATGAATCTCTACGACCGATAACAGAGAACCTATGAAATAGACCCCTGTTAGGGAAATCATCGTATTCAATAAGTGATACTCCCTTCACGTCCCTCTGACATTCGCTGTACTCTGAGAGGAATCGGGCTTCAACAATGCTGAGAAGTGCATATCAACGTAGAAATCTTAGCACAAACTTACTTCACCACCTCCATAGGAGGCAAAGTTTGTAAAACTGAATTGTGGGTGTGGTGAGGGGTGTATTTATAGGCATTTTGAGGTTTGGGAAACTTTGCCCCTCCTGGTAGGATTGTATATCCCATACGTCACTAGCTCATGGACTCTTGCCAATTACATGAAAGAAATTCACTTGATGATTTGAATACAACTTGTTCACTAATAGGATTTTCTTAATAATGGATATACCAGTTTCATGTTTAAATTTAGTATATAAACTACTAACATCCATAGTGAACAATAAGTACATCTCATTAGGGAATTTAAGTGCCTTTGCTTTCTCCAAAAAGTGATTGGTATCTTTGAGGTAACTGTACATACCATGTACTTCTGGTTGCAAAATTATATTGATAAATTTATTTATGTTGGTGTACACAGAGTCTACACTTAGACTATAGGCCTCCCTGGCGGCCTCTGATTGTCCTTGTGGACCGTATAAAAAATGGATTGTGTGGAGAAGAGCCATAAATAGTCTGCCAATTGTTTACCAATTATTTCTCTATTGAGGGCTCTCTCTAGGATGGCTGGAAACTCTTTGTGTATGTTGGGTAATGGATTGTGCTTAAGTTTTTTTATAAGTTTCAACATCTCCTAGCTGTGACAAAATCTCTCCTATATAATACGATCTATCTAATAAGACAGTGGCACCTCCCTTGTCAGCCCCTTTAAGGATTATGCCTTTATTTTCCTTTAGCTTTACCAAAGTGTGATGTTCCTCAGAGGAAAAATTAATCAATACATGTTTCTGGCCATTATGCCACTTACTTTTTTGACTGTTACTGTTACCATATTCTCTTTTCAATTTTTTTACCCCATTTTCCACTAGGTTAATAAAAGGTACTCACACTATGGCTGTTCAAATTAGGATTGAAAGTACCCTTTTTGCAAAGACCCACATTTTTCAAAGACCAATCATTTTGTACACTGTTAACACTCTCTACAACATTATTGCTACTAAACCATATCTTTTATTTGATATTACGGTACAATTTTTGGAGATCTTTGTCTAACTCAAAAAAGCCTGTTCTTTGATAAGGGCAAAATGAAAGTCCCTTATTAACCCCTTAATGACCACAGCACTTTTCCATTTTCTGTCCGTTTGGGACCAAGGCTATTTTTACATTTTTGCGGTGTTTGTGTTTAGCTGTAATTTTCTTCTTACTCATTTACTGTACCCACACATATTATATACCGTTTTTCTCACCACTAAATGGACTTTCTAAAGATACCATTATTTTCATCATATCTTATAATTTACTATAAAAAAAAATATAAAATATGAGGAAAAATTGAAAAAAAACACACTTTTTCTAACTTTGACCCCCAAAATCTGTTACATATCTACAACCACCAAAAAACACCCATGCTAAATAGTTTCAAAATTTTGTCCTGAGTTTAGAAATACCCAATGTTTACATGTTCTTTGCTTTTTTGCAAGTTATAGGGCCATAAATACAAGTAGCACTTTGCTATTTCCAAACCACTTTTTTCCAAAATTAGCGCTAGTTACATTAGAACACTAATATCTTTCAGGAATCCCTGAATATCCCTTGACATGTATATATTTTTTTTTAGTAGACATCCCAAAGTATTGATCTAGGACCATTTTGGTATATTTCATACCACCATTTCACCGCCAAATGCGATCAAATACAAAAAATCGTTCACTTTTTCACAAATTTTTTCACAAACTTTTGGTTTCTCACTGAAATTATTTACAAACAACTTGTGCAATTATGGCATAAATGGTTGTAAATTCTTCTCTGGGATCCCCTTTGTTCAGAAATAGCAGACATATATGGCTTTGGCGTTGCTTTTTGGTAATTAGAAGGCCGCTAAATGCCACTGCGCACCACAAGTGTATTATGCCCAGCAGTTAAGGGGTTAATTAGGGAGCTTTTAGGGAGCTTGTAGGGTTAATTTTAGCTTTAGTGTAGTATAGTAGACAACCCCAAGTATTGATCTAGGCACATTTTGGTATATTTCATGCCACCATTTCACCGCCAAATGCGATCAAATTGAAAAAAAAGTTAAATTTTTCACAATTTTAGGTTTCTCACTGAAATAATTTACAAACAGCTTGTGCAATTATGGCACAAATGGTTGTAAATACTTGTCTGGGATCCCCTTTGTTCAGAAATAGCAGACATATATGACTTTGGCGTTGCTTTCTGGTAATTAGAAGGCCGCTAAATCCTGCTGCGCCTCACACGTGTATTATGGCTAGCAGTGAAGGGGTTAATTAGGGAGTTTGTAGGGAGCTTGCAG
Source organism: Bombina bombina (assembly GCF_027579735.1). Taxonomy (NCBI): domain Eukaryota; kingdom Metazoa; phylum Chordata; class Amphibia; order Anura; family Bombinatoridae; genus Bombina; species Bombina bombina. Next base: position 560,637,247 of record NC_069499.1, on the reverse strand, counting down.
GGTTAATTTTAGCTTTAGTGTAGAGATCAGCCTCCCACCTGACACATCCCACCCCCTGATCCCTCCCAAACAGCTCCCTTCCCTCCCCCACCCCACAATTGTCCCCGCCATCTTAAGTACTGGCAGAAAGTCTGCCAGTACTAAAATAAAAGGGATTTAAAAAAAAAAAAAAAAAAAAAAATTTTTTAGCATATTTACATATGCTAGGGTGTAGGATCCCCCCCTTAGCCCCCAACCTCCCTGATCCCCCCCAAAACCGCTCTCTGACCATCCCCTCTGCCTCATTGGGGGCCATCTTGGGTACTGGCAGCTGTCTGCCAGTACCCAGTTTGCAAAAAAAAAGTGCTTTTTTTATTTTTATTTGGCTTTTTTCTGTAGTGTAGCTTTCCCCCCCCCACACAGACAAACCCCCACCACCTTGCTGATCTTTTTTTTTTTTTTTTAAATATTAAGGCATTTAAACATTTTTTATTAACAAATTTTCTGTAGTGTAGCGGTTCCCACCCGCTCCCTCCCGTGCACGCGCCCGCCCTCCCGTGCGCGCCCCCCCTGCACATAACCAGGGCCATCGATGGCCGCCACCCGCCTCCCGGTCCGGCTCCCACCCACCAACGCAGGGAGCCACCGATCTCCGGTGCAGAGAGGGCCACAGAGTGGCTCTCTCTGCACCAGATGGCTTAAAAAGGTTATTGCAGGATGCCTCCATATCGAGGCATCACTGCAATAACCGGAAAGCAGCTGGAAGCGAGCAGGATCGCTTCCAGCTGCTTTCCAAACCGAGGACGTGCAGGGTACGTTCTCAGGCATTAACTGCCTTTTTTTTGAGGACGTACCCTGCACGTCCTCGGTCGTTAAGGGGTTAAGCAAGTTGGTTTCTTCATCTGTAAGAGAATAGTTAGATGTGTTAATAACAGTGTCCTGTCCGATTACCTTCTTTGGTTTTTCTTTACTTTGCGGTCCAATTTGCGTATCCCGCCAGTGGCTCTTTGGTGTTTGCGGCCCCTTCAGCTATATTTTCCTTGCCGCTGCTCTGCTAAAAAGAGGAGGATCCTTCTGATGACGATTCTGTTGTATTGGATCCGCTCGTCGCACCCCAGTGACGTTGTTGCTTCCCTTTCTGCGGATAGGTTTTTAGTCTACCTCTCACTCCTTGTGCTTGCTGGTTGCCCTGGTTACCAAAACACCACTGGTATACTCTGCCTTGACGGTAATCTTCTTCGTCTCTCTGAAACTTGAATCTTTGATTTCTTTAATCAACTTCTGTTCCGTTGATATTTTCGACTCAATCCCCTTCTCCATATTTTCAAAATCCTCGGCTGACATGGAGGTAAGTAGCTCATCTTTGTACTTTTTGATGCTCTCTTCCTGGGTCTTCATCTCCCTCTGTAGGGATTGGACAGTCCACACCATCAAATCAAAGGAGCATTTATTAAGTATTACTTCGAATTTCTCGCAATACTGTTTGTTGTCCTTCAGCAGGGTAGGGTAAGTGCTCATACGGAGCCCCCTAGGGATCCTCTTTACCCTATAAAACTTTTTTCACCCACATAGTGGTAGAATATATAAGGTTAGCGGATTTTTCACCTGCGAAATCTCTTTTGTGGGTTATTTAATAAAATGCCCCTGTTCTTTGGTGTATTTGGGAGAGACGACACGTAAAGTTAGAGACAGGATGAACCAACATCGCTCAAATATCAGGTGTAAGAACATGGAAGCCCCTCTGTCCAAACATTTCCTGGAAAAAGGACATGGTATTCGCCAGTTAAGATAGCAGGTCATTGACCAAATTAAGCCAACCCGGAAGGGTATGGACAAAGGCTACTTAAACAAAAAGATGTGGTGGACTCACAAATTGGAGACATTGGCCCTCTAGGGGCCTAAATAGAGACTATGATCTCTCTTGTTTTTTCTGAATATGTACACTCCAATGTTAAATGACTTTGTGTTAAAGTGTTTCTAATCCCTTAGTGTTAATAATATCTCCTAATATAACTATTAGTATGCAGCATTGGTTCATTAATGATGGAAATAGAAATGTATATTTGATTGTCCTGTTTAATAAATAGGATTTTTTAATTTTGATGCATTTTTAACATATAGCCACTAGATGGAGCAAGTGCTCCACTATAGGCACATTGGCGCCAAAATTAAGATTTAAAAGTATAATTTGTGATATACAATGTATCAAGCATGAGTAAGGGGCTGTGACCCTGAAACATCCCTGTTTTTCACTAATAAAATTGCAACAAGATTTTTTGGAGTGCTGTGAACTTCCTTCTATTCCTGCTCCAAGTCAAAGATACTCCAGTGTGGTCTCACTGTTCTACCCAGGAGAGGGCATATTCTCCTACCCAGCCATGGGTCTTTCTGTAAACCCAGTTTAGGCCTGCAGTCTATCCTTTTCCTGTGGTTTGCCATCCTTTTTCCAGTATCATCCTATGCTCCAGTAACAGCTGCAGCATCTCCACTATTTGTCTTCCTATAATGTCTGAAAGAAACAATTTTTGCAGACCAATATTTTGGATATAAAGGTCTGTTTCATTGTTGTAATAAAAAAAGCACTAAGCAGGGGGGGCTGTGCCTACAGCCGATGCGGCAGGACATGTTTTTGAAGAGCTCCTGATTTTATATCATATTTTCAATACTAAGCTATTATTTCCTTAGTAGCTCTATACCACAGAAAGTTTACAAGATCCAGGACAGTATTCCTAAGCTTTGTACCTGACCTATGTTCTTCGGTTCAACTTCCTAGCCATCTAAAGAACCTATAAGCAGCGTGGCCTGTAAGGCCTACTCTTTTGGAGGGAGACAGCGAAGTTGGGGCAGCCGCACAGTACCCCCCCCCCCCCCCCAGACTTCTGGGTTACAAGCTCATAACGAAGCACAAATTTCATATCTGCTATACCGGAATAAGAAATCCTGAAATGGGATAATTCTCCTACACAGCTTTCAGACGTATCTGCTATACCGTAACCCATCAGCTTACTGATCATGGAGGAACTCTGTCATGCCATTCTGGCTTTATTTGAGGACTTTGAATGCAAACTCTGCAAGACAATGGCGGGCTTAACCTTGCCATCACAACTTGGAGATACATAGGCAGTTAGACCGCCATTGGGATGTGCTAATAGTGCAGCAGTCACAAGAATTAACAACAACATGTGGCGACTGACACCTCAGCTACCTACTTATCAGGCGCAAGATTCACTTGTGTCGGTGATTCAAGAACCCTGCATGCGGTCAATGATTGGTCCTGCCCCCGCTCCGGGGATTGCGGCCGACCCCTGGAGACGGGACAAGGGTCATTTACATGCTGCACAAGACCACACGGAGGGAGCGATGCAGACGTTAGTCATGCATTCACATAACTACCGTGACATAAGAGACACCGCATACGAGCAACCTGGTACTCTCTATAGCTTGCCAGATGGACTACTTCAAGAGGAGAGTGGGACCATAAGTGTTGAAATGGCGCTACAACTTCACAGGTCCTATCGCAGATCATCCATGCGGCAAGTCTTTATTCAAAGTGGTGAATATGTGTCGTTACTTTTTCAGCCGGCAGCCTTTCTTGTAAATGCTGGAGTATATACTATTGTCAAGAGAGGTGTGGGATAGGTGCTGGGTATATCACTTTGCTCACTGCACGGACGCCCCCCGGATCATGGGAACTGGTAGATCATTTTAACCTACTTGTAATTACAGAGAGCTCTCGACTGGATGGCTTGTATTCAGTCACACTACATTTCTAATATGTTTGGCTTACAGGATAGCTATGGATGATCATCTATGTACTGTGAATTATAGTGTGGCCTCTACTGATAATTCAATCTGGGCATATGTTACTTTAGGCTGCCTGTTCAATTTAGCTATTGAGCCTTTTAATATGTGTGATATTTTTCTACTGTATCAAAATATATTCCCATTGCTGACTGCAGATGTTTAACTATTTTGTTTTCAACCCATTATTGCATACGACTTTAGTCACTTGGTACTCACTAATTTTAGTTCTTGAGTCACACCCACTTTATGATCCTAATGTCCCTTAATGTTGGATAGAGGCTTTAGGTTCCCTTATAGTATTTTATTTACAAGGTATGCTATATTATAAGTGTATTCCTTTGCCCTGAGCACCTTTCCTAGATGAGAAGAGGATATTCCATAGAACATATATAGTATGCTCAGGGATCCTTACTCTAGAAATTTTACCGGTTTTCATGCACATGAGAGATGATCATTTTATTCCTACATGGGCCTTGAAAGTCCCAGCTCTACCTCTCTAAGTATTGATGTAAAGACTTTATTACTCATTATTATAATTAGATATGGTCCTTTTTTACAATAGGAGGTGCAAGATTGCAATATACTTTAGTGAATGTCACAATACTGGGTTATCTTACGCTATGTATTAGCACAATATAATTATACTCCACCATTTTAAATTAGAGTTAAGCATATAGCCCCAATGAAACTAGATATTAAAATGACTATATATATGTTTTCAGATGAGCTAGATATACTAAGTTTGGAACCCTCATACTCAAGTTTTTAGAGTTCCCTCATGACAGCTATGATTTTTTATTACTGGTTGTTGGATTAACCTTTAAGACTTTATTCTTTGTCATATTCTGATGTTTCAGGTTACGGTTATACATTAGACCTGATTATAGTCCTGAGGGTCCAGGAGTGGCCCTATTTGTTTTATCTTGCTTGCTACATTAAGACGCAACTGATTGCTTCTCTTTGAAATCCGTCACCACAGGGAGTTTTTACAGATAGTATTTTATTGTTTATTTTATATGGATAAGCTATGGTTCATTATTTAACTACATATTATATACATGAGAAAAGTGAGGTTGTATGTTGAGACCCAAGAGTGGCCTCATTTTGACCATTATTGCCCTCTGTATTCCTTTTTTTTCTTTTTCTTTTTCTACTTTGTTCCAATGCAGGGTCCAAAAGTGGTCCTATATGTAATTTGGAGAGCATAGAGTTATCTTCCGGCATCCCTTTTAGTTACTTCTATTTTTCAATGTCTTTATATGACTAAGATATATTTATCCATTATGACATGCAGTGTATCTAATCTTGGAAAGGATTGTATTTTTGACTATTCTGCTGTTTATTTTATGCTTGTAAGCTGGAATTAAACCTTCAAAAAAAAAAATAAAAAAAAAAAAAAAAAGCACTAAGCAGTGGCTTATACTTGATAAATAATACATTTTGCAATGATTTTTTTTCTTTTAAAGGGATTTTACCTTTTATTTCTTTTGTTTTTACATTTGTGCAGGGACTATTAGTTAGTACAAGAGTTCCGGGGTCTATACAGGAAGACATATTTAGGTTGATGTCATACATATTCTAGAGCACAGGTTTTCAAAACTGTCGTCAATCCTCCCTAGCAAGCCAGATTTTCAGCATTACCTTGGATGAGAGCAGGCAAAATAACCATGTTAACTAATCAGATAATTATTACACTAGTGCTCCAGTTAATATACCCTCAAAATCTGGCATGTTAGGAAGGACAGGTTTGGAAATCAGTATTCTAGAGCAATATGAGCTGGCTTACTGTTCAGTAAATGCTAGAGAAACAGGAAGTCAGTTTTTTGCCCTTGCTTAGAAGAGGCAGAATGCATGTCTGCTCCCTTATGTAATTATAGGCATTGGCTATATTGAGAATCTCTAAGAGCTCATTTTGCAAGAAAACAAATAAGCTGTTTGCTGTTTAACACAATCCGTTTCTTTTTACTTTTACTTTGATTTAACTTTTTGTTTTACTTAAGGAGCAGTGTTACATATCTGTTTAAATACATTTACTCCCATCTGTATAGTTCTGTTTTTAAAGGGACATGAAACCCATACTTTTTCGTTCATGAATTAGCTAGAGTATGGTATTTTAAAAAGATTTCCAATTTACTTCTAGTATATGTGGCTGCACATATATGCCACTTGTCATTGGCTTACCAGAGGTGCTCAGCTAACTCCAAGTAATGCATTGCTGCTCCCTCTGCAAAGCATACTAAAAGAACAAAGCACATTTAATAATAGAAGTAAATTGTAAAGTTGTATGCTTTATTTGAATCCAGAAAAAAAAAGAAAAAAGAAGATTATATATCGCTTTAAGTTATTTTGATAAAATGATGAGTTTAAATGTTCAATAACTTGTCTAAATATAGTGTTAGAGGTATTCATGTCTCTTAGCATTTTTGTGTGGCCTTTCCTGGAAATTTGTGTTATAGTCTATTGCCTCAGCATGCTGGGTGAAAGTACATTTCCCACTTTACCATATTTTGGTGTTTTTAATATACATGTGTTAAAGGGACATTTAATAAATTTCTTGCACCTCCTAATAATGGTGCTACCGTTATGGCGCCTAGGTTACGCTGCAGGTGTGTGAAGGAGAGTTACTGCACATTTGCAAACAGGTCAGCACTGAAACGTAGTCATGACAGATTTCAACATGGCAGCCCCCATGACTAGAGGGAGCCGGAGAATAACGGAGTACTATGCTTATAGTATAACATGTATTTAGTGTCCCTTTGAAATGCCACTATTTTCAACCTCTTTCTATCTAAATAATATACACAATATTGATTTGCTACAAATAATTTAAAAGGCAGAATAAAAAAAACACAATAGTTTTATACAGACAGAGGAATGGAGTATCTGAGTCACTATTACAAGGAAAAACTAAACATAGCCAAGATATGCAGTAAAGCAGTGGGAACGTGCAATAGGATGCAGAATACTAGAGGTGAGCATGCCGCTATAGTAACTGTAAAATTATTAACACTTTTCATATAGTTGTATTGCTCTTGTAAATTTGATTGGCAGCTGTGACACGTTACACTATTTATACTTTGAAAAAATTGGCTATCTTAGCACCCACAATTTTTTTTTTTAATCTAGGATCAAACAAATGACACAAAATCCTTCCAATTTGGTTTGCTTTAATGTTACATTAAAAATCAATATTTTAGGAGTCATTTCAAGTAAAACATTATCTGAAGGTGCAAATACAAAATTCAAGTTCAGAGCATGTCTTTTTGTTTCCTTAGAAAGCAAAGGAAATAAATTTACACACAGGCAGCCGAGATCAATGTTTTTGGGAGAAAAAGAAATGGTACGAAGGTAAAGTGCGAGAAGTCCACAGTGCTTTGTTCTTCTGCTAACGGGGAGCTTGCCGACTATACAGCAGCATTGAACGGCCCTATATATAGGGAGATTCTGAATACTTATTCCATGTAGAGGTTCAGAGGTTAAACATCCACACTCTGCATGAGCCCAACTAAGTACAAAAACCGATGGGCTGCTTAAATCAACCATAGTTCAGTAAATGCATCAGGTTCTCTAAGTGCATGGAAAGAAATAAATGCAAAGAAATAAATGTGGCTGATTACTAAAACTTTATAAGTCCATGATAAACTTATACAGGAGCATTTTACGTTACCTCTTCAAATCCTCCAATGGAGTCTGCAAAATCATTGACCTGTACTTAGTTCAGATTTTTGCAGAAATTGTGGATAAGTTGCCTGCTAGTCTGCTTTTTTTTTTTTTATTAAACACTGTACAATAAAAATAATAACGCAGGAAAATTTTGAAAGCAAAAAGAATGTCCGCTGGCTGAACAGGAGCGTCCTTTAGAGTGTAGTGGAAGAAGCATAATGAGGGGAACTCGTCTCACATTTGTTGCATCAGTTTCCACAACATCCACTCCGTTGCTGTTGGTCTGAGCCTTGTACGTTCACACCTCTATTACGGGCGGCGTGAGTAGGATTTTGAGCGTCAGATTTCGGCATTTTCTTTGCTGTACAAAAAACAGAGAACATATTGCTTATTATATGTAAATAAATCATAGACATGTTGCCAGTGCATGTGAACAAAGCTTGTTTATCACCACTGCAGGGATCACATTGACACTACCAACTTAATCACGTTTCTTCCAGCCCCAGAAAAGTCAGGAATTTTTGTCACAGTGGGTACACAATTCTTTTTTTATCGTTTTTTTTTAAATTTGATTTATTTATGAGGAGGCGAGCCCTTACACACCAACAGTCTGTGGAAGTTGTACCCATCAGCTAGTGAGCAATGAATACTTCACTATATATTCTGCACATATTTCCTGCCAGCTTCAATATAAATAGCTTAAAAATTGTTTTAACTAACCAGATTTATAAGCATTTGTAAATCCTATTTTTTACTTTTTGGGAGATCAAATATGAAGCAGATCATTAATGAACAGTTACTCAACCCCTTGACTGCTGAGCCATTTCACACCCTTGAATTAAGGCGTTTGAGATTTTAGACACTAACATTTTTACAAATTGTATCATTATCTATAGATCCATCCATCTCTCTCTCTCTCTCTATATATATATATATATATATATATATATATATATATATACACATATATACATACATACACACACATACAATATAAATATATAAAAATAATAATATATAAAAATATATATATATATATATATATATATATATATATATATATAATTATGCTTACCTGATAAATGTATTTATTTCTGGACATGGAGAGTCCATGACATCATTCCAATTACTAGTGGGATATTCAACTCCTGGCCAGCAGGACGACGCAAAGAGAACCCCCCAGTAAAGCTGTTAAGTGTAGCTGCCTTACCCATAACCCCCAGTCATTCCGCCGAAGGAAATGGAAAAGGAAGAAACACAAGGATGAAAAGGTGCCTGAAGTTTACACAAAAAAACTGCCGAATTATAAGAGGGTGGGGTCGTGGACTCTCCATGTCCGGAAATAAATAAAATTTATCAGGTAAGCATAAATTTTGTGTTTTTTTCTATGACATGGAGAGTCCACAACATCATTCCAATTACTAGTGGGAACCAATACCCAATCTAGAGGACACGGAATGAACAGGGAGGGAGAAAAAAGGCAGGAGGACCTAAACAGAAGGCACCACCCCTTGAAGAACCTTTCACCCAAAAGAAGCCTCAGCCGAGGCAAAAGTATCAAATTTGAAGAATTTAGATAAAGTATGCAGAGAGGACCATGTTGCCGCCTTGCAAATCTGTTCCACAGAAGCTTCATTTTTGAAAGCCCAAGTGCAATGAGCAGTAATTGTCTCAGGAGGCTGCTGTCCAGCAGTCTTATAAGCCAAATGAATCAAATTTCTCAACCAGAGAGACAGAGTAGTAGAAGTGGCCTTCTGACCCTTACGCTTTCCTGAGAAAACAACAAACAGGGCAGAAGATTGCAGAAAATCTTTAATAGCTTGTAAGTAAAACTTTAGAGCCCGAACAACAAAGACGTTCCTTTTGAGAAGAAGGATTAGGACAAAGAGAAGGAACAACAATTTCCTGATTAATGTTTTGATCCAATACTACCTTAGGGAGAACCCCCATTTTAGTATAAAAGACCACCTTATCAGCATGAAAAATAAAGTAGGGAGAATCACACTGCAGAGCTGAAAGCTCAGACACTCTGCGAGCGGATGAAATGGCCACAAGAAACAAAACCTTCCAGGATAAAAGTTTTATATCAACAACATGCATAGGCTCAAACAGAGCCTGCTGTAAAACCTTAAGAACTAAATTAAGGTTCCATGGGGGAGCAACAGGTTTAAACACAGGCCTGACTTTAACCAGGGCCTGTTGGATGGATCTGGTAGATCAGCCAGACGTTTGTGCAAAAACAGAATTTATGTTTACCTGATAAATTTCTTTCTCCAACGGTGTGTCCGGTCCACGGCGTCATCCTTACTTGTGGGATATTCTCTTCCCCAACAGGAAATGGCAAAGAGCCCAGCAAAGCTGGTCACATGATCCCTCCTAGGCTCCGCCTACCCCAGTCATTCGACCGACGTTAAGGAGGAATATTTGCATAGGAGAAACCATATGGTACCGTGGTGACTGTAGTTAAAGAAAATAAATTATCAGACCTGATTAAAAAACCAGGGCGGGCCGTGGACCGGACACACCGTTGGAGAAAGAAATTTATCAGGTAAACATAAATTCTGTTTTCTCCAACATAGGTGTGTCCGGTCCACGGCGTCATCCTTACTTGTGGGAACCAATACCAAAGCTTTAGGACACGGATGAAGGGAGGGAGCAAATCAGGTCACCTAAATGGAAGGCACCACGGCTTGCAAAACCTTTCTCCCAAAAATAGCCTCAGAAGAAGCAAAAGTATCAAACTTGTAAAATTTGGTAAAAGTGTGCAGTGAAGACCAAGTCGCTGCCCTACATATCTGATCAACAGAAGCCTCGTTCTTGAAGGCCCATGTGGAAGCCACAGCCCTAGTGGAATGAGCTGTGATTCTTTCGGGAGGCTGCCGTCCGGCAGTCTCGTAAGCCAATCTGATGATGCTTTTAATCCAAAAAGAGAGAGAGGTAGAAGTTGCTTTTTGACCTCTCCTCTTACCTGAATAAACAACAAACAAGGAAGATGTTTGTCTAAAATCTTTTGTAGCATCTAAATAGAATTTTAGAGCGCGAACAACATCCAAATTGTGCAACAAACGTTCCTTCTTTGAAACTGGTTTTGGACACAGAGAAGGTACTATAATCTCCTGGTTAATGTTTTTGTTAGAAACAACTTTTGGAAGAAAACCAGGTTTAGTACGTAAAACCACCTTATCTGCATGGAACACCAGATAAGGAGGAGAACACTGCAGAGCAGATAATTCTGAGACTCTTCTAGCAGAAGAAATCGCAACTAAAAACAAAACTTTCCAAGATAATAACTTAATATCAACGGAATGTAAGGGTTCAAACGGAACCCCCTGAAGAACTGAAAGAACTAAATTGAGACTCCAAGGAGGAGTCAAAGGTTTGTAAACAGGCTTGATTCTAACCAGAGCCTGAACAAAGGCTTGAACATCTGGCACAGCTGCCAGCTTTTTGTGAAGTAATACCGACAAGGCAGAAATCTGTCCCTTCAGGGAACTTGCAGATAATCCTTTTTCCAATCCTTCTTGAAGGAAGGATAGAATCCTAGGAATCTTAACCTTGTCCCAAGGGAATCCTTTAGATTCACACCAACAGATATATTTTTTCCAAATTTTGTGGTAAATCTTTCTAGTTACAGGCTTTCTGGCCTGAACAAGAGTATCGATAACAGAATCTGAGAATCCTCGCTTCGATAAAATCAAGCGTTCAATCTCCAAGCAGTCAGCTGGAGTGAAACCAGATTCGGATGTTCGAACGGACCCTGAACAAGAAGGTCTCGTCTCAAAGGTAGCTTCCAAGGTGGAGCCGATGACATATTCACCAGATCTGCATACCAAGTCCTGCGTGGCCACGCAGGAGCTATCAAGATCACTGACGCCCTCTCCTGATTGATCCTGGCTACCAGCCTGGGGATGAGAGGAAATGGCGGGAACACATAAGCTAGTTTGAAGGTCCAAGGTGCTACTAGTGCATCCACTAGAGCCGCCTTGGGATCCCTGGATCTGGCCCCGTAGCAAGGAACTTTGAAGTTCTGACGAGAGGCCATCAGATCCATGTCTGGAATGCCCCACAGGTGAGTGACTTGGGCAAAGATTTCCGGATGGAGTTCCCACTCCCCCGGATGCAATGTCTGACGACTCAGAAAATCCGCTTCCCAATTTTCCACTCCTGGGATGTGGATAGCAGACAGGTGGCAGGAGTGAGACTCCGCCCATAGAATGATTTTGGTCACTTCTTCCATCGCCAGGGAACTCCTTGTTCCCCCCTGATGGTTGATGTACGCAACAGTTGTCATGTTGTCTGATTGAAACCGTATGAACTTGGTCCTCGCTAGCCGAGGCCAGGCCTTGAGAGCATTGAATATCGCTCTCAGTTCCAGAATATTTATCGGTAGAAGAGATTCTTCCCGAGACCAAAGACCCTGAGCTTTCAGGGATCCCCAGACCGCGCCCCAGCCCATCAGACTGGCGTCGGTCGTGACAATGACCCACTCTGGTCTGCGGAACGTCATCCCTTGAGACAGATTGTCCAGGGACAGCCACCAACGGAGTGAGTCTCTGGTCCTCTGATTTACTTGTATCTTCGGAGACAAGTCTGTATAGTCCCCATTCCACTGACTGAGCATGCACAGTTGTAATGGTCTTAGATGAATGCGCGCAAAAGGAACTATGTCCATCGCCGCTACCATCAACCCGATCACTTCCATGCACTGAGCTATGGAAGGAAGAGGAACGGAATGAAGTATCCGACAAGAGTCTAGAAGTTTTGTTTTTCTGGCCTCTGTTAGAAAGATCCTCATTTCTAAGGAGTCTATAATTGTTCCCAAGAAGGAAACCCTTGTTGACGGGGATAGAGAACTCTTTTCCACGTTCACTTTCCAGCCGTGAGATCTGAGAAAGGCCAGGACAATGTCCGTGTGAGCCTTTGCTTGAGGAAGGGACGACGCTTGAATCAGAATGTCGTCCAGGTAAGGTACTACTGCAATGCCCCTTGGTCTTAGCACCGCTAGAAGGGACCCTAGTGCCTTTGTGAAAATCCTTGGAGCAGTGGCTAATCCGAAAGGAAGCGCCACAAACTGGTAATGTTTGTCCAGGAATGCGAACCTTAGGAACCGATGATGTTCCTTGTGGATAGGAATATGTAGATACGCATCCTTTAAATCCACCGTGGTCATGAATTGACCCTCCTGGATGGAAGGAAGAATAGTTCGAATGGTTTCCATCTTGAAAGATGGAACCTTGAGAAACTTGTTTAAGATCTTGAGATCTAAGATTGGTCTGAACGTTCCCTCTTTTTTGGGAACTATGAACAGATTGGAGTAGAACCCCATCCCTTGTTCTCTTAATGGAACAGGATGAATCACTCCCATTTTTAACAGGTCTTCTACACAATGTAAGAACGCCTGTCTTTTTATGTGGTCTGAAGACAACTGAGACCTGTGGAACCTCCCCCTTGGGGGAAGTCCCTTGAATTCCAGAAGATAACCCTGGGAGACTATTTCTAGCGCCCAAGGATCCAGAACATCTCTTGCCCAAGCCTGAGCGAAGAGAGAGAGTCTGCCCCCCACCAGATCCGGTCCCGGATCGGGGGCCAATATTTCATGCTGTCTTGGTAGCAGTGGCAGGCTTCTTGGCCTGCTTTCCCTTGTTCCAGCCTTGCATTGGTCTCCAAGCTGGCTTGGCTTGAGAAGTATTACCCTCTTGCTTAGAGGACGTAGCACTTTGGGCTGGTCCGTTTTTACGAAAGGGACGAAAATTAGGTCTATTTTTCGCCTTGAAAGGCCGATCCTGAGGAAGGGCGTGGCCCTTACCCCCAGTGATATCCGAGATAATCTCTTTCAAGTCAGGGCCAAACAGCGTTTTCCCCTTGAAAGGAATGTTTAGTAGCTTGTTCTTGGAAGACGCATCAGCCGACCAAGATTTCAACCAAAGCGCTCTGCGCGCCACAATAGCAAACCCAGAATTCTTAGCCGCTAACCTAGCCAATTGCAAAGTGGCGTCTAGGGTGAAAGAATTAGCCAACTTGAGAGCATTGATTCTGTCCATAATCTCCTCATAAGGAGGAGAATCACTATCGAGCGCCTTTATCAGCTCGTCAAACCAGAAACATGCGGCTGTAGTGACAGGGACAATGCATGAAATTGGTTGTAGAAGGTAACCCTGCTGAACAAACATCTTTTTAAGCAAACCTTCTAATTTTTTATCCATAGGATCTTTGAAAGCACAACTATCTTCTATGGGTATAGTGGTGCGTTTGTTTAAAGTAGAAACCGCTCCCTCGACCTTGGGGACTGTCTGCCATAAGTCCTTTCTGGGGTCGACCATAGGAAACAATTTTTTAAATATGGGGGGAGGGACGAAAGGAATACCGGGCCTTTCCCATTCTTTATTAACAATGTCCGCCACCCGCTTGGGTATAGGAAAAGCTTCTGGGAGCTCCGGCACCTCAAGGAACTTGTCCATTTTACATAGTTTCTCTGGGATGACCAACTTTTCACAATCATCCAGAGTGGATAATACCTCCTTAAGCAGAATGCGGAGATGTTCCAACTTAAATTTAAATGCAATTACATCAGGTTCAGCCTGTTGAGAAATGTTCCCTGAATCAGTAATTTCTCCCTCAGACAAAACCTCCCTGGCCCCCTCAGATTGGGTTAGGGGCCCTTCAGAGATATTAATATCAGCGTCGTCATGCTCTTCAGTAACTAAAACAGAGCAGCCACGCTTACGCTGACAAGGGTTCATTTTGGCTAAAATGTTTTTGACAGAATTATCCATTACAGCCGTTAATTGTTGCATAGTAAGGAGTATTGGCGCGCTAGATGTACTAGGGGCCTCCTGAGTGGGCAAGACTCGTGTAGACGAAGGAGGGAATGATGCAGTACCATGCTTACTCCCCTCACTTGAGGAATCATCTTGGGCATCATTGTCATTATCACATAAATCACATTTATTTAAATGAACAGGAATTCTGGCTTCCCCACATTCAGAACACAGTCTATCTGGTAGTTCAGACATGTTAAACAGGCATAAACTTGATAATAAAGTACAAAAAACGTTTTAAAATAAAACCGTTACTGTCACTTTAAATTTTAAACTGAACACACTTTATTACTGCAATTGCGAAAAAACATGAAGGAATTGTACAAAATTCACCAAATTTTCACCACAGTGTCTTAAAGCCTTAAAAGTATTGCACACCAAATTTGGAAGCTTTAACCCTTAAAATAACGGAACCGGAGCCGTTTTAACACTTTAACCCCTTTACAGTCCCTGGTATCTGCTTTGCTGAGACCCAACCAAACCCAAAGGGGAATACGATACCAAATGACGCCTTCAGAAAGTCTTTTCTAAGTATCAGAGCTCCTCTCACATGCGACTGCATGCCATGCCTCTCAAAAACAAGTGCGCCACACCGGCGCGAAAATGAGGCTCTGCTTATGCTTTGGGAAAGCCCCAGAGAAATAAGGTGTCTAATACAGTGCCTGCCGATATTATAATATCAATATACCCAGATAAAATGATTCCTCAAGGCTAAATATGTTTTAAAATTGAATCTATTTAGCCCAGAAAAGTCTACAATCTTAATAAGCCCTTGTGAAGCCCTTATTTACCATCGTAATAAAAATGGCTTACCGGATCCCATAGGGGAAAAATGACAGCTTCCAGCATTACATCGTCTTGTTAGAATGTGTCATACCTCAAGCAGCAAGAGACTGCACACTGTTCCCCCAACTGAAGTTAATTGCTCTCAACAGTCCTGTGTGGAACAGCCATGGATTTTAGTTACGGTGCTAAAATCATTTTCCTCATACAAACAGAAATCTTCATCTCTTTTCTGTTTCTGAGTAAATAGTACATACCAGCACTATTTTAAAATAACAAACTCTTGATTGAATAATAAAAACTACAGTTAAACACTAAAAAACTCTAAGCCATCTCCGTGGAGATGTTGCCTGTACAACGGCAAAGAGAATGACTGGGGTAGGCGGAGCCTAGGAGGGATCATGTGACCAGCTTTGCTGGGCTCTTTGCCATTTCCTGTTGGGGAAGAGAATATCCCACAAGTAAGGATGACGCCGTGGACCGGACACACCTATGTTGGAGAAAGGATAGATAACACTGAAATCTGACCCTTTAGAGAACTGGCCGATAAACACTTATCCAGTCCATCCTGAAGAAAAGGCAAAATCCGGGGAATCCTCACCCGGCTCCAGGAGAACCCCTCAGATTCATACCAATAAAAATATTTACGCCATATCTTATGGTAAATCTTGCGAGTAACTGGCTTTCGAGCTTGAATCATAGTTTCAATGACAGCTTCAGAAAAACCACGCTTAGACAGAGCTAGGCGTTCAATCTCCACGCAGTTGGCTTCAGAGAATCTATGGTTTGGATGGAGGAAAGGACCCTGAAGTAGAAGGTCTTTCCTCAGAGGTAGAGAAGACATCCTCACCAGATCCGCAAACCATATCCTGCGAGGCCACGCAGGAGCTATTAGAATCACTGATGCTCTCTCTTGTTTGATACAAGCAATGACTCGTGGAAGGAGAGCAAACTGAGGAAACGGATAAGCCAGAGAAAACCTCCAAGGAACCGCTAGAGCATCTATCAGAACGGCCTGAGGATCTCTTGACCTTGAACCGTACTTTGGAACCTTGGCGCTTTGGTGGGACGCCATCAGATCCAACTCTGGAACCCCCAACTTGAGGGTTATCTGAAAGAACACTTCCGGATGGAGAGCCTACTCCCCGGGATGAAAAGTCTGTCGACTCAGAAAATCTGCCTCCCAATTGTCCACTCCTGGAATGTGGATGGCAGATAGGAGACAACGTGGGCTTCCGCCCACTGCAGAATTCAAGTCACCTCCTTTATGGCTAAGGAACTCCGAGACCCTCCCTGGTGATTGATGTAAGCCACTGAGGTGATATTGTCCTTATAAACCGGAACAACGCCAATTGAGGCCACGCTAATAGGGCATTGAAGATATCTCTCACTCCAAAATGTTAATGGGAAGAGAGAACTCCTCCCGAGACGACAGGCCCTGAGCTTTTAGAGGGCCCCAAACTGCACCCCAGCCTGACAGGCTGGTGTCCATAGTCACAATTTCCCAGGAAGGTCTCAGAAAGCAAGTGCCCCAAGACAGATGTTCCTGTGACACCCACCATGAGAGAGAGTCTCTTTTCAGAGGGTCCAGATTTATCCTTTGAGTTAAATCCAAATGATCTCTGTTCCATTGACGGAGCATACAAAGTTGCAGAGGTCGAAGATGGAACCGAGCAAAAGGTATGATGTCTATCGATGCCACCATCAGACCAATCACCTCCATGCATTGGGCCACAGATGGACAAAAAACAGACTAGAGAAAAATGCAGGAAGCAAGGATCTTGTCTTTTTCTGACCTCCGTCAGAAAGATCTTCATGGACAGGGAATCTATTATAGTCCCTAGGAAACACACTTTGGTAGATGGAACAAGATAGCTTTTTTCCAAATTCACCTTCCACCCATGGGAACATAGAAAAGATAACAACAGCATCTCTGTATGAGATTGGGCTAGTTGAAAAGATGACGCCTAAACTAAGATGTCATCTAGATAAGGCACTACAGCAATTCCCTGGGATCTGATCACAGCCAATAGCGCCCCCAAAACCTTTGTGAATATTCTGGGAGCCGTGGCCAGACCAAATGAAAGTGCAACAAATTGAAAGTGCTTGTCCAGAAAAGCAAACCTCACATACTGATGGCGATTCCTGTGTATGGGAACATGAAGGTATGCGTCCTTCAGGTCTATGGTCGTCATAAACGGACCTTCCTGAACCAAAGGGAGAATGGAACAAATAGTTTCTATCTTGAAGGACGAAACCCTGAGGAACTTGTTTAAACACTTGAGGTCCAAAAAGGAGGGAGTTCCCTCCTTTTTGGGAACCACAAACAGGTTGGAGTAGAATCCTAGACCCTGTTCTGCTATAGGGACAGGAACAATAACTCCCAGAAAGAATAGGTCTTTACACAGTTTAAGAAGGCTTCCTTCTTTATTTGGTTTGAAGAAAGTCTTGACAGGAGAAATCTGCCCCTGGGAGGGCAAGACTTGAATCCTATTCTGTAACCCTGAGATACTATGCGCACTGCCCAAATGGGACATTGCGTATCTAGGCTTGACGAAAAAGAGAAAGCCTGCCCCCCACCTGATCCATACAGGAAATGGGGGAGGAACCTTCATGCTAATTTAGAGTCATCAGAAGGCTTCTTGTTTTGGTTTTCCCTTATTCCAGGGCTGGAAGGATTTCCAAGAAGGTTTGGGTTGATCTGGTTTAGATGAGGAAGGAGGACGACTTTTGTCCCTTAAAGTTACGAAAGTTACGAAAATTAGAAGTCTGACGACCTCTAGGTCTGTTATTCTTGTCCTTTCCACCCGTAATCTCTGAAATTATCTCTGCCAGACCAGGTCTAAACAGAGTCTTTCCCTTGTAAGGCAAAGCCAAAAGCTTGGTCTTAGAAAAGACCAAGATTTTAACCACAGAGCCCTGCGAGCTAGAACCGTGAAGCTAGACATCTTAGCTCCCAGACAAATTATCTGCATATTGGCATCACAGATAAAAGTATTGGCCAATTTAAGAGCTTTGATCCTATCTTGGATCTCCTCTACTGTAGTTTCCTCTGTAATAAGATCAGATAACGAATCGCACCAATAAGATGCAGCTCCTGCAAACGTAGCAATACTCACTGCTGATTGCCACTGTAACCCTTGATGGACATAAATCTTTTTTAAGTAAGCCTCTAGCTTCTTGTCCATTGGATCCTTAAAAGAGCAACTATCCTCTATAGGAATTGTAGTTCTCATAGCAAGAGTAGAAATAGCTCCTTCTACTTTAGAAACAGTGCGCCATGAGTCACGAATAGAGTCGGCCACAGGAAACATTTTCTTAAAAACAGGGGAAGGGGGAAAAGGAACCCATGGTGTGTCCCATTCCTGAGCAATTATTTCAGACATCTTCCTAGGGACAGGAAAAACCTCCTCAGGAGATGGGGAATCATAGACTCTATCCAATTTTGAGGACTTTGTGGGGTTTATAGCAACCACCGGTTCAGAGTCGTCCAAAGTAGATAGAACCTCCTTCAAAAGTAATCGAGGTGCTCAAGCTTAAAACTAAAATTAACTTCAGATTCTGAAGATTTTTCTGCTACAGTGTCAGAGTCTGAAATCTCACTTTCAGAAGCTACTGGAGTATTCTCATCATCAGACATCTGAACAAGAGTGGCTAATGCAGTACTAGAATCAGAAACCTTAGCATCAGGCAAGTGTTTAGATTTTCTCTTACACTTACCCAATGAAGGGAAAGCTGACAAAGCCATTGTTACTGCAGAAGAAACCTGAGCGGCAAGATCTCCAGGTAAATAAACAGCCCTAGGTGGATGAGAGGACACAGAAGGCACAATATGATTAACAATTAAGGCTTGGGACGTTTGAGGGGAAAGCAGAGGCATATCACGCACAGCATTATCCTGAGAGACATTAGGCTCAGAAGGGAGTAATTTGTCTTTAAATTTTAACCTCTTAAGGACATATGACGGAATTTTTCCGTCATAAAACAATTGAGCAAACTGAAAGCTGTGTCCTTAAAGGGTTAAAGTCTTGGATAAACAAGAAACAACAAAATTGCATAAGCGAAACAATTTGGGATTCTAAACAAAGTAAACATTTATCCATGGAGCTGGACTGATTAGTCCATAGCTAATAATTCCCACAAGTAATAGGCAATAAAATACTTTAAATTTTATTAAAGGTTAAAAATCAAATGAGGAAAGAAAAACACTTAGATCAAAAAACCCTCAGATTGCCTATGACAGAAAAATAAAAAGTTTTAAATTTTAATAAAGTTTAAAAATTAAATGAGGGAAGAAAAAAACTTTAAGATAAAACATACCTCAGATTGTCTGAGGTTCCTACCGGCAAGAAAATACCCCACTAGTAATAGGAATGGAGTCTGACTTGCTCAGCAATACGATCCGATGAGGACACCAAATGCTGCCTCCACTTGAAAAGCTGAATTCAGTCCGGGACTGAAAATAAAGTGCACAACAATTTCTCTGTAGAGAGAAAAAAGGCGCCAGTTAAAATCTACTGTCTGTAAAAACGGCATAATCGTCTATTACACAGAAGAGCAACCGCAAGTACAAAAACAATGCTTTGGCTCACCAGCCTACTATCCCAAGCCTTACACATGTCTCTATAAAAAGATTAAAGATCTGACATCCAAGAACATTGAGAGAACTCTGTCTCTTTCATATTTTCAAATTAGGAATAACTTATCCCATATTGAAAAGTGTCAATAAAAAACATAATTTATGTAAGAACTTACCTGATAAATTCATTTCTTTCATATTAGCAAGAGTCCATGAGCTAGTGACGTATGGGATATACATTCCTACCAGGAGGGGCAAAGTTTCCTAAACCTTAAAATGCCTATAAATACACCCCTCACCACACCCACAAATCAGTTTAACGAATAGCCAAGAAGTGGGGTGATAAGAAAAAAGTGCGAAAGCATAAAAAATAAGGAATTGGAATAATTCTGCTTTATACAAAAAAATCATAACCACCACAAAAAAGGGTGGGCCTCATGGACTCTTGCTAATATGAAAGAAATGAATTTATCAGGTAAGTTCTTACATAAATTATGTTTTCTTTCATGTAATTAGCAAGAGTCCATGAGCTAGTGACGTATGGGATAATGACTACCCAAGATGTGGATCTTTCCACGCAAGAGTCACTAGAGAGGGAGGGATAAAAACAAAATTTATGCTTACCTGATAAATTCATTTCTCCTGTAGTGTGGTCAGTCCACGGGTCATCATTACTTCTGGGATATTATCTCCTCCCCTACAGGAAGTGCAAGAGGATTCACCCAGCAGAGCTGCTATATAGCTCCTCCCCCCTACGTCACCTCCAGTCATTCGACCAAAGGACCAACGAGAAAGGAGAAGCCGAAGAGTGTAGTGGTGACTGGAGTATAATCAAAAAAAAAAAAATTTTTAGCCTGCCATGAAAAACAGGGCGGGCCGTGGACTGACCACACTACAGGAGAAATGAATTTATCAGGTAAGCATAAATTTTGTTTTCTCCTGTTAAGTGTGGTCAGTCCACGGGTCATCATTACTTCTGGGATACCAATACCAAAGCAAAAGTACACGGATGACGGGAGGGACAGGCAGGCTCTTTATACGGAGGGAACCACTGCCTGAAGAACCTTTCTCCCAAAAACAGCCTCCGAAGAAGCAAAAGTGTCAAATTTGTAAAATTTGGAAAAAGTATGAAGAGAAGACCAAGTTGCAGCCTTGCAAATCTGTTCAACAGAAGCCTCATTCTTAAAGGCCCAAGTGGAAGCCACAGCTCTAGTAGAATGAGCTGTAATTCTTTCAGGAGGCTGCTGTCCAGCAGTCTCATAGGCTAATCGTATTATGCTACGAAGCCAAAAAGAGAGAGAGGTAGCCGAAGCTTTTTGACCTCTCCTCTGGCCAGAATAAACGACAAACAGGGAAGACGTTTGACGAAACTCCTTAGTTGCCTGTAGATAAAATTTCAGGGCACGGACTACATCTAGATTGTGTAGCAGACGTTCCTTCTTCGAGGAAGGATTAGGACACAAGGATGGAACAACAATCTCTTGATTGATATTCCTGTTAGTGACCACCTTAGGTAGGAACCCAGGTTTAGTACGCAGAACTACCTTGTCTGAATGAAAAATCAGATAAGGAGAATCACAATGTAAGGCAGATAACTCAGAGACTCTTCGAGCCGAGGAAATAGCCATTAAAAACAGAACTTTCCAAGATAACAACTTGATATCAATGGAATGAAGGGGTTCAAACGGAACACCCTGTAAAACATTAAGAACTAAGTTCAAACTCCATGGCGGAGCAACAGTTTTAAACACAGGCTTGATCCTAGCTAAAGCCTGACAAAAAGCTTGAACGTCCGGAACTTCTGACAGACGTTTGTGTAAAAGAATGGACAGAGCTGAAATCTGTCCCTTTAAAGAACTAGCGGATAACCCCTTTTCTAAACCTTCTTGTAGAAAAGACAATATCCTTGGAATCCTAACCTTACTCCATGAGTAACTCTTGGATTCGCACCAATATAAGTATTTACGCCATATTTTATGGTAAATCCTTCTGGTAACAGGCTTCCTAGCCTGTATTAAGGTATCAATAACTGGCTCAGAAAACCCACGTTTTGATAAAATCAAGCGTTCAATTTCCAAGCAGTCAGCTTCAGAGAAGTTAGATTTTGATGTTTGAATGGACCCTGGATCAAAAGGTCCTGTTTCAGAGGTAGAGACCAAGGCGGACAGGATGACATATCCACTAGATCTGCATACCAAGTCCTGCGTGGCCATGCAGGTGCTATTAGAATCACTGATGCTCTCTCCTGTTTGATTCTGGCAATCAATCGAGGAAGCATCGGGAAGGGTGGAAACACATAAGCCATCCCGAAGGTCCAAGGTGCTGTCAAAGCATCTATCAGAACCGCTCCCGGGTCCCTGGATCTGGACCCGTAGCGAGGAAGCTTGGCGTTCTGACGAGACGCCATGAGATCTATCTCTGGTTTGCCCCAACGTCGAAGTATCTGGGCAAAGACCTCCGGATGAAGTTCCCACTCCCCCGGATGAAAAGTCTGACGACTTAAGAAATCCGCCTCCCAGTTCTCCACTCCCGGGATGTGGATTGCAGACAGGTGGCAAGAGTGAGACTCTGCCCAGCGAATTATCTTTGATACTTCCATCATTGCTAGGGAGCATCTTGTCCCTCCCTGATGGTTGATGTAAGCTACAGTCGTGATGTTGTCCGACTGAAACCTGATGAACCCCTGAGTTGTTAACTGGGGCCAAGCCAGAAGGGCATTGAGAACTGCTCTCAATTCCAGAATGTTTATTGGAAGGAGACTCTCCTCCTGATTCCATAGTCCCTGAGCCTTCAGAGAATTCCAGACAGCGCCCCAACCTAGTAGGCTGGCGTCTGTTGTTACAATTGTCCAGTCTGGCCTGCTGAATGGCATCCCCCTGGACAGGTGTGGCCGATAAAGCCACCATAGAAGAGAATTTCTGGTTTCTTGATTCAGATTTAGAGTGGGGGACAAATCTGAGTAATCCCCATTCCACTGACTTAGCATGCACAATTGCAGCGGTCTGAGATGTAGGCGTGCAAAAGGTACTACGTCCATTGCCGCTACCATTAAGCCGATCACCTCCATGCATTGAGCTACTGATGGGTGTTGAATGGAATGAAGGACACGGCATGCATTTTGAAGCTTTGTTAACCTGTCTTCTGTCAGGTAAA
The DNA here is from genome assembly GCF_027579735.1 of Bombina bombina. Lineage (NCBI taxonomy): Eukaryota > Metazoa > Chordata > Amphibia > Anura > Bombinatoridae > Bombina > Bombina bombina. Next base: position 560,614,468 of record NC_069499.1, on the reverse strand, counting down.
TCTTCATTTCTACAGAATCTATCAGAGTCCCCAAGAAGGGAACTCTTGTGAGTGGAAAGAGAGAACTCTTCTTTTCGTTCACCTTCCATCCATGCGACCTTAGAAATGCCAGTACTAACTCTGTATGAGTCTTGGCAGTTTGAAAGCTTGAAGCTTGTATCAGAATGTCGTCTAGGTACGGAGCTACCGAAATTCCTTGCGGTCTTAGTACCGCCAGAAGAGTACCCAGAACCTTTGTGAAGATTCTTGGAGCCGTAGCCAGTCCGAATGGAAGAGCTACAAACTGGTAATGCCTGTCTAGAAAGGCAAACCTTAAATACCGGTAATGATTTCTGTGAATCGGTATGTGAAGGTAAGCATCCTTTAAATCCACTGTGGTCATGTACTGACCCTCTTGGATCATGGGCAAAATTGTTCGAATCGTTTCCATCTTGAACGATGGAACTCTTAGGAATTTGTTTAGGATCTTTAAATCCAAGATTGGCCTGAAAGTTCCCTCTTTTTTGGGAACTACAAACAGATTTGAGTAAAACCCTTGTCCTTGTTCCGACTGCGGAACTGGATGGATCACTCCCATTAATAAAAGATCTTGTACGCAGCGTAGGAACGCTTCTTTCTTTATTTGGTTTGTTGATAACCTTGACAGATGAAATCTCCCTCTTGGGGGAGAGGATTTGAAGTCCAGAAGGTATCCCTGAGATATGATCTCTAACGCCCAGGGATCCTGAACATCTCTTGCCCAAGCCTGGGCGAAGAGAGAAAGTCTGCCCCTATTAGATCCGGTCCCGGATCGGGGGCCCTCGATTCATGCTGTCTTAGGGGCAGCAGCAGGTTTCCTGGCCTGCTTGCCCTTGTTCCAGGACTGGTTAGGTTTCCAGCCTTGTCTGTAGCGAGCAACAGCTCCTTCCTGTTTTGGTGCAGAGGAGGTTGATGCTGTTCCTGCTTTGAAATTACGAAAGGAACGAAAATTAGACTGTCTAGCCCTAGGTTTGGCTTTGTCCTGAGGCAGGGCATGGCCTTTACCTCCTGTAATGTCAGCGATAATCTCCTTCAACCCGGGCCCGAACAAGGTTTGCCCTTTGAAAGGTATATTAAGCAATTTAGATTTAGAAGTAACATCAGCTGACCAGGATTTTAGCCACAGTGCTCTGCGTGCCTGAATGGCAAATCCGGAATTCTTAGCCGTAAGTTTAGTTTAATGTACTACGGCATCTGAAATAAATGAGTTAGCTAACTTAAGGGCTTTAAGTTTGTCTGTAATCTCATCTAGTGTAGATGATTGAAGTGTCTCTTCCAGAGACTCAAACCAAAATGCTGCTGCAGCCGTGACAGGCGCAATACATGCAAGAGGTTGCAATATAAAACCTTGTTGAACAAACATTTTCTTAAGGTAACCCTCTAATTTTTTATCCATTGGATCTGAAAAGGCACAGCTATCCTCCACCGGGATAGTGGTACGCTTAGCTAAAGTAGAAACTGCTCCCTCCACCTTAGGGACCGTTTGCCATAAGTCCCGTGTGGTGGCGTCTATTGGAAACATTTTTCTAAATATCGGAGGGGGTGAGAACGGTACACCGGGCCTATCCCACTCCTTAGTAACAATTTCAGTAAGTCTCTTAGGTATAGGAAAAACATCAGTACTCGCCGGTACCGCAAAATATTTATCCAACCTACACATTTTCTCTGGTATTGCAACTGTGTTACAATCATTCAGAGCCGCTAACACCTCCCCTAGTAATACACGGAGGTTTTCCAGCTTAAATTTAAAATTTGAAATATCTGAATCCAATCTATTTGGATCAGAACCGTCACCCACAGAATGAAGTTCTCCGTCCTCATGTTCTGCCGCCTGTGACGCAGTGTCTGACATGGCCCTAATATTATCAGCGCATTCTGTTCTCACCCCAGAGTGATCACGCTTGCCTCTAAGTTCTGGTAATTTAGCCAAAACTTCAGTCATAACAGTAGCCATATCCTGTAATGTGATTTGAAATGGCCGCCCAGATGTACTCGGCGCTACAATATCACGCACCTCCCGAGCGGGAGATGTAGGTACTGACACGTGAGGCGAGTTAATCGGCATAACTCTCCCCTCGTTGTCTGGTGAAATATGTTCAATTTGTACAGATTGACTTTTATTTAAAGTAGCATCAATACAGTTAGTACATAAACTTCTATTGGGCTCCACTTTGGCATTAGCACATATAGCACATGTATCTTCCTCTGAATCAGACATGTTTAACACACTAGCAATTAACTAGCAACTTGGAAATGCTTTTTTAAGTAATTTACAATAATATGAAAACGAACTGTGCCTATAAGAAGCACAGAAAAAATTATGACAGTTGAAAATAATTAAGTTATAGCATCAATCTTTGTCAGAAATATACAATTTTAGCAAAGGATTGTTCCCATTAGCAAAGGATAACTAACCCAGGCAGCAGAAAAAAATACACAAATAAACGTTTTTTATCACAGTCAACTACAATCTTCACAGCTCTGCTGTGATGATTACCTCCCTCAAAAAAGGCTTTGGAGATCCCTGAGTTCTGTAGAGATGAACCGGATCATGCAGGAAGAAAATGAACCTCTGACTGAGTTTTTTGATGCGTAGTAAAAGCGCCAAAAATGGCCCCTCCCCCTCACACATAACAGTGAGAGAGATCAGTGAACTGCTTTAATTTAAACAAAAACTATTGCCAAGTGGAAAAAATTGTGCCCAAAACATTTTTTCACCCAGTACCTCAGAGAAATAAACGTTTTTACATGCCAGCAAAAAAACGTTTAACCTCAATAAATTAATTGTTATTTAAAACCTATTGCAAGTCCCTGCAAATTAGGTTAAGTCTATGCATACAGTATAAATCCAGTGAAGTACCATTCCCCAGAATACTGAAGTGTAAAATATACATACATGACAGCCTGATACCAGCTACATCTACTGCATTTAAGGCTGAGTTTACATTATAACGGTATGGCAGGATTTTCTCATCAATTCCATGTCAGAAAATAACAAACTGCTACATACCTCTTTGCAGATTAATCTGCCCGCTGTCCCCTGATCTGAAGTTTACCTCTCCTCAGATGGCCGAGAAACAGCAATATGATCTTAACTACTCCGGCTAAAATCATAGAAAAAACTCCGGTAGATTCTTCTTCAAATTCTACCAGAGAATGAATAACACACTCCGGTGCTATTATAAAATAACAAACTTTTGATTGAAGTTAATAAACTAATTAAATCACCACAGTCCTCTCACACATCCTATCTATTCGTTGGGTGCAAGAGAATGACTGGGGGTGACGTAGGGGGGAGGAGCTATATAGCAGCTCTGCTGGGTGAATCCTCTTGCACTTCCTGTAGGGGAGGAGATAATATCCCAGAAGTAATGATGACCCGTGGACTGACCACACTTAACAGGAGAAATAAAGACAGCCAATTCCTGCTGAAAATAATCCACACCCAAAATAAAGTTTAATGAAAACATAAGCAGAAGATTCAAACTGAAACCACTGCCTGAAGTACTTTTCTACCAAAAACTGCTTCAGAAGAAGAAAACACATCAAAAATGGTAGAATTTAGTAAAAGTATGCAAAGAGGACCAAGTTGCTGCTTTGCAAATCTGATCAACCGAAGCTTCATTCCTAAACGCCCAGGAAGTAGAAACTGACCTAGTAGAATGAGCTGTAATCCTTCGAGGCGGAGTTTTACCCGACTCGACATAGGCATGATGAAATAAAGATTTCAACCAAGATTCCAAAGAAATGGCAGAAGCTTTCTGGCCTTTTCTAGAACCGGAAAAGATGACAAATAGACTAGAAGTCTTTCGGAAAGACTTAGTAGTTTCAACATAATAATACAAAGCTCTAACAGCATCCAAAGAATGCAATGATTTCTCCTTAGAATTCATAGGATTAGGACATAATGAAGGAACCACAATTTCTCTACTAATGTTGTTAGAATTCACAACCTTAGGTAAAAAATTCAAAAGAAGTTTGCAGCACCGCCTTATCCTGATGAAAAATCAGAACAGGAGACTCACAAGAAAGAGCAGATAATTCAGAGACTCTTCTGGCAGAAGAGATGGCCAAAAGAAACAAAACTTTCCAAGAAAGTAATTTAATGACCAAAGAATACATGGGTTCAAAAGGAGGAGCTTGAAGAGCCCCCAGAACCAAATTCAAACTCCAAGGAGGAGAAATTGACTTAATGACAGGTTTTATACGAACCAAAGCTTGTACAAAACAATGAATATCAGGAAGATTAGCAATCTTTCTGTGAAAAAGAACAGAAAGAGCAGAGATTTGTCCTTTCAAGGAACTTGCGGACAAACCTTTATCTAAACCATCCTGAAGAAACTGTAAAATTCTCGGTATTCAAAAAGAATGCCAAGAAAAATGATGAGAAAGACACCAAGAAATATAAGTCTTCCAGACTCTATAATATATCTCTCTAGATACAGATTTACGAGCCTGTCACATAGTATCAATCACAGAGTCAGAGAAACCTCTTTGACCAAGAATCAAGCGTTCAAACTCCATACCTTAAAATTTAAGGATTTGAGATCCTGATGGTAGAAAGGACCTTGTGACAGAAAGTCTGGTCTTAACGGAAGAGTCCACAGCTGGCAAGAGGCCATCCGGACAAGATCCGCATACCAAAACCTGTGAGGCCATGATGGAGCTACCAGCAGTACAAACGAGCATTCCTTTAGAATCTTGGAGAATACTCTTGGAAGAAGAACTAGAGGCGGAAAGATATAGGCAGGATGATACTTCCAAGGAAGTGATAATGTATCCACTGCCTCCGCCCGAGGATCCCGGGATCTGGACAGATACCAGGGAAGTTTCTTGTTTAGATGAGAAGCCATCAGATCTTTTTCTGAGAGTTCCCACATTTGAACAATCTGAAGAAATACCTCTGGGTGAAGAGACCATTCGCCCGGATGCAACGTTTGGCGACTGAGATAATCCGCTTCCCAATTGTCTATACCTGGGATATGAACCGCAGAGATTAGACAGGAGCTGGATTCCGCCCAAACCAAAATTCGAGATACTTCTTTCATAGCCAGAGGACTGTGAGTCCCTCCTTGATGATTGATGTATGCCACAGTTGTGAGATTGTCTATTTGAAAACAAATGAACAACTCTCTCTTCAGAAGAGGCCAAGACTGAAGAGCTCTGAAAATTGCACGGAGTTCCAAAATATTGATCGGTAATCTCACCTCCTGAGATTCCCAAACCCCTTGTGCCGTCAGAGACCCCCACACAGCTCCCCAACCTGTAAGACTTGCATCTGTTGAGATTATAGTCCAGGTCGGAAGAACAAAGAAGCCCCCTGAACTAAACGATGGTGATCTGTCCACCACGTCAGAGAGTGTCGTATAATCGGTTTAAAGATATTAATTGAGATATCTTTGTGTAATCCCTGCACCATTGGTTCAGCATACAGAGCTGAAGAGGTCGCATGTGAAAACGAGCAAAGGAGATCGCATCCGATGCGGCAGTCCTAAGACCTAAAATTTCCATGCATAAGGCTACCAAAGGGAATGATTGTGACTGAAGGTTTTGACAAGCTGATATCAATGTTAAACTTCTCTTGTCTGACAAGGACAGAGTCATAGACACTGAATCTATCTGGAAACCTAAAAAGGTTACCCTTGTCTGAGGAATCAATGAACTTTTTGGTAAATTGATCCTCCAACCATGATCTTGAAGAAACAACACAAGTCGATTCGTATGAGATTCTGCGAAAATGTGAAGACTGAGCAAGTACCAAGATATCGTCCAAATAAGGAAATACCAAAACCCTGTTCTCTGATTACAGACAGAAGGGCACCGAGAACGTTTGAAAAAATTCTTGGAGCTGATGCTAGGCCAAACGGTAGAGCCACAAAACTGGTAATGCTTGTCTAAAAAGAGAATCTCAGAAACTAAAAGTGATCTGGATGAATCGGAATATGCAGATATGCATCCTGTAAATCTATTGTAGACATATAATGCCCTTGCTAAACAAAAGGCAGGATAGTCCTACAGTTACCATCTTGAATGTTGGTATCCTTACATAACGATTCAATATTGATAGATCCGGAACTGGTCTGAAGGAATTGACCTTCTTTGGTACAATGAAGAGATAGAATAAAACCCCAGCCCCTGTTCCAGAACTGGAACTGGCATAATTACTCCAGCCAACTCTAGATCTGAAACACATTTCAGAAATGCTGAGCCTTTGCTGGGTTTACTGGGACACGGGAAAGAAAAAATCTCTTTGCAGGAGGCCTTAACTTGAAGCCAATTCTGTACCTTTCTGAAACAATGTTCTGAAACCAGAGATTGTGAACGGAATTGATCCAAATTTCTTTGAAGAAAACGTAATCTGCCCCATACCAGCTGAGCTGGAATGAGGGCCGCACCTTCATGGGTACTTAGGCGCTGGCTTTAGGTTTCTATAAGGCTTGGATATATTCCAAACTGGAAATGGTTTCCAAACTGATACCGCTCCTGAGGATGAAGGATCAGGCTTTTGTTCCTTGTTGTGAGGAAAGGAACGAAAACGATTATTAGACCTAAATTTACCTTAGATTTTTTATCCTTTGGTAAAAAAGTTCCCTTCCCTCCAGTAACAGTTGAGATAATAGAATCCAACTGAGAACCGAATAATTTATTACCCTAGAAAGAAAGGGAAAGCAAAGTTGACTTAGAAGACATATCAGCATTCCAAGTTTTAAGCCATAAAGCTCTTCTAGCTAAAATAGCTAGAGACATATACCTGACATCAACTCTAATGATATCAAAAAATGGTATCACAAATAAAATTATTAGCATGTTATAGAATAATAATAATGCTATAAAATTATATGTTACTTGTTGCGCTAAAGCTTCTAACCAAAAAGTTGAAGCTGCAGCAACATCCGCTAAAAATATAGCAGGAGTAGAGACAGCCCCATTAACCTTAGGGATTTTGTCCCAAAAAACTCTAATCTGTCAGATGGCACAGGATATAATTGCTTAAAACGTTTTAGAAGGAGTAAATGAATTACCCAAATTATTCCATTCCCTGGAAATTACTTCAGAAATAGCATCAGGGAGAGAAAACACTTCTGGAATAACTACAGGAGATTTAAAAACCTTATTTAAACGTTTAGATTTAGTATCAAGAGGACCAGAATCCTCTATTTCTAATGCAATTAATACTTCTTTAAGTAAAGAACGAAGAAATTCCATCTTGAACAAATACAAAGATTTATCAGCATCAACCTCTGAGACAGAAACCTCTGAACCAGAAGAACCATTATCAGTATCAGAATGTTAAAAATTCATCTGAAAAAAGAGAAGTTTTAAAAGACTTTTATGTATACTAGAAGGAGAAATAACAGACATAGCCTTCTTAATGGATTTAAAAATAAAATCTCTTATGTTATCAGGAACACTCTGAAAATTAGATGTTGACGGAACAGCAACAGGTAATGTAACAGTACTAAAGGAAATTTTATCTGCATTAATAAGTTTGTCATGACATGCAATACAAACAACAGCTGGAGAAACAGATACCAAAAGTTTATAGCAGATACACTTAGCTTGGTAGCTCCAGCACCGGGCAGCGATTTTCCTGAAGTATCTTCTGACTCAGTTGCAACGTGGAACATCTTGCAATATGTAATAAAAAAAACAACATATAAAGCAAAATTGATCAAATTCCTTAAATGATAGTTTCAGGAATGGGAAAAAAATGCCAGTGAACAAGCTTCTAGCAACCAGAAGCAATAAATAATGAGACTTAAATAATGTGGAGACAAAAATGACGCCCATATTTTTTAGCGCCAAATAAGACGCCCACATTATTTGGCGCCTAAATGCTTTTGGCGCCAAAAATGACGCCACATCCGGAACGCCGACACTTTTGACGCAAAAAAACGTCAAAAAATGACGCAACTTCCGGCGACACATATGACGCCTGAAACAGAAGAAAAAATTTGCGCCAAAAAAGTCTGCGCCAAGAATGACGCAATAAAATGAAGCATTTTCAGCCCCCGCGAGCCTAACAGCCCACAGGGAAAAAGTCAAATTTTTTAAGGTAAGAAAAAATGATTGATTCAAATGCATTATCCCAAATATGAAACTGACTGTCTGAAAAACAGAATTTATGCTTACCTGATAAATTACTTTCTCCAACGGTGTGTCCGGTCCACGGCGTCATCCTTACTTGTGGGATATTCTCTTCCCCAACAGGAAATGGCAAAGAGCCCAGCAAAGCTGGTCACATGATCCCTCCTAGGCTCCGCCTACCCCAGTCATTCGACCGACGTAAAGGAGGAATATGCATAGGAGAAATCATATGAAACCGTGGTGACTGTAGTTAGAGAAAATAATTCATCAGACCTGATTAAAAAACCAGGGCGGGCCGTGGACCGGACACACCGTTGGAGAAAGTAATTTATCAGGTAAGCATAAATTCTGTTTTCTCCAACATAGGTGTGTCCGGTCCACGGCGTCATCCTTACTTGTGGGAACCAATACCAAAGCTTTAGGACACGGATGATGGGAGGGAGCAAATCAGGTCACCTAGATGGAAGGCACCACGGCTTGCAAAACCTTTCTCCCAAAAATAGCTTCAGAAGAAGCAAAAGTATCAAATTTGTAAAATTTGGTAAAAGTGTGCAGTGAAGACCAAGTCGCTGCCTTACATATCTGATCAACAGAAGCCTCGTTCTTGAAGGCCCATGTGGAAGCCACAGCCCTAGTGGAGTGAGCTGTGATTCTTTCAGGAGGCTGCCGTCCGGCAGTCTCATAAGCCAATCGGATGATGCTTCTAAGCCAAAAAGAGAGAGAGGTAGAAGTTGCTTTTTGACCTCTCCTTTTACCAGAATAAACAACAAACAAAGAAGATGTTTGTCTGAAATCCTTTGTAGCCTCTAAATAGAATTTTAGAGCACGAACTACATCCAAATTGTGCAACAAACGTTCCTTCTTTGAAACTGGATTCGGACACAAAGAAGGCACAACTATCTCCTGGTTAATATTTTTGTTAGAAACAACTTTCGGAAGAAAACCAGGTTTAGTACGCAAAACCACCTTATCTGCATGGAACACCAGATAAGGAGGAGAACACTGCAGAGCAGATAACTCTGAAACTCTTCTAGCAGAAGAAATTGCAACCAAAAACAAAACTTTCCAAGATAATAACTTAATATCTACGGAATGTAAGGGTTCAAACGGAACCCCTTGAAGAACTGAAAGAACTAAATTGAGACTCCAAGGAGGAGTCAAAGGTTTGTAAACAGGCTTGATTCTAACCAGAGCCTGAACAAAAGCTTGAACATCTGGCACAGCCGCCAGCTTTTTGTGAAGTAAAACAGATAAAGCAGAAATCTGTCCCTTCAAAGAACTTGCAGATAATCCTTTCTCCAAACCCTCTTGTAGAAAGGATAGAATCTTAGGAATTTTTATCTTGTTCCATGGGAATCCTTTAGATTCACACCAACAGATATATTTTTTCCATATTTTATGGTAAATTTTCCTAGTTACAGGCTTTCTAGCCTGAATAAGAGTATCAATGACAGAATCTGAAAACCCACGCTTTGATAAAATCAAGCGTTCAATCTCCAAGCAGTCAGTTGGAGTGAGGCCAGATTCGGATGTTCGAATGGACCTTGAACAAGAAGGTCCTGTCTCAAAGGTAGCTTCCATGGTGGAGCCGATGACATATTCACCAGGTCTGCATACCAAGTTCTGCGTGGCCACGCAGGAGCTATCAAGATCACCGAAGCCCTCTCCTGATTGATCCTGGCTACCAGCCTGGGAATGAGAGGAAACGGTGGGAATACATAAGCTAGGTTGAAGGTCCAAGGTGCTACTAGTGCATCTACTAGAGTCGCCTTGGGATCCCTGGATCTGGACCCGTAGCAAGGAACCTTGAAGTTCTGACGAGACGCCATCAGATCCATGTCTGGAATGCCCCATAATTGAGTCATTTGGGCAAAGATTTCCGGATGGAGTTCCCACTCCCCCGGATGGAAAGTCTGACGACTCAGAAAATCCGCTTCCCAATTTTCCACTCCTGGGATGTGGATTGCAGACAAGTGGCAGGAGTGATTCTCCGCCCATTGAATTATTTTGGTCACTTCTTCCATCGCCAGGGAACTCCTTGTTCCCCCCTGATGGTTGATATATGCAACAGTCGTCATGTTGTCTGATTGAAACCTTATGAATTTGGCCTTTGCTAGTTGAGGCCAAGCTTTGAGAGCATTGAATATCGCTCTCAGTTCCAGAATGTTTATCGGGAGAAGAGATTCTTCCCGAGACCATAGACCCTGAGCTTTCAGGGGTTCCCAGACCACGCCCCAGCCCACCAGACTGGCGTCGGTCGTGACAATGACCCACTCTGGTCTGCGGAAGCTCATTCCCTGTGACAGGTTGTCCAGGGTCAGCCACCAACGGAGTGAATCTCTGGTTCTCTGATCTACTTGGATCGTCGGAGACAAGTCTGTATAATCCCCATTCCACTGTCTGAGCATGCACAGTTGTAATGGTCTTAGATGAATTCGCGCAAAAGGAACTATGTCCATTGCCGCAACCATCAAACCTATTACTTCCATGCACTGCGCTATGGAAGGAAGAAGAACAGAATGAAGTACTTGACAAGAGCTTAGAAGTTTTGATTTTCTGGTCTCTGTCAGAAAAATCTTCATTTCTAAGGAATCTATTATTGTTCCCAAGAAGGGAACTCTTGTTGACGGGGATAGAGAACTTTTTTCTACGTTCACTTTCCACCCGTGAGATCTGAGAAAGGCTAGGACAATGTCCGTATGAGCCTTTGCTTTTGACAGAGACGACGCTTGAATCAGTATGTCGTCCAAGTAAGGTACTACTGCAATGCCCCTTGGTCTTAGAACCGCTAGAAGGGACCCTAGTACCTTTGTGAAAATCCTTGGAGCAGTGGCTAATCCGAATGGAAGTGCCACAAACTGGTAATGCTTGTCTAGAAAGGCGAACCTTAGGAACCGATGATGTTCCTTGTGGATAGGAATATGTAGATACGCATCCTTTAAATCCACCGTGGTCATGAATTGACCTTCCTGGATGGTAGGAAGAATTGTTCGAATGGTTTCCATTTTGAACGATGGAACCCTGAGAAATTTGTTTAGAATCTTGAGATCTAAAATAGGTCTGAATGTTCCCTCTTTTTTGGGAACTATGAACAGATTGGAGTAAAACCCCATCCCTTGTTCTCCTAATGGAACAGGATGAATCACTCCCATTCTTAACAGGTCTTCTACACAATGTAAGAATGCCTGTCTTTTTATTTGGTTTGAAGACAATTGAGACCTGTGGAACCTTCCCCTTGGGGGTAGTTCCTTGAATTCCAGGAGATAACCTTGAGAAACTATTTCTAGCGCCCAAGGATCCTGAACATCTCTTGCCCAAGCCTGAGCAAAGAGAGAGAGTCTGCCCCCCACCAGATCCGGTCCCGGATCGGGGGCCAACACTTCATGCTGTTTTAGTAGCAGTGGCAGGTTTCTTGGCCTGCTTACCCTTGTTCCAGCCTTGCATCGGTCTCCAGGCTGGTTTGGTTTGAGAACTATTACCCTCTTGCTTAGCGGGTGTAGAATTTGAGGCTGGTCCGTTTCTGCGAAAGGGACGAAAATTTGGCTTATTTTTAGCCTTAAAAGACCTATCCTGAGGAAGGGCGTGGCCCTTTCCCCCAGTGATGTCTGAAATAATCTCTTTCAAGTCAGGGCCAAACTGCGTTTTACCCTTGAAAGGGATGTTAAGCAATTTGTTCTTGGAGGACACATCCGCTGACCAAGACTTTAGCCAAAGCGCTCTGCGCGCCACAATAGCAAAACCTGAATTTTTCGCCGCTAATCTAGCTAATTGCAAAGTGGCGTCTAAGATAAAAGAGTTAGCCAATTTAAGTGCTTGAACTCTGTCCATAACCTCCTCATACGAAGATTCTTTATTGAGCGACTTTCTACTTCTTCGAACCAGAAACACGCTGCTGTAGTGACAGGAACAATGCATGAAATTGGTTGAAGAAGGTAACCTTGCTGAACAAACATCTTTTTAAGCAAACCCTCTAATTTTTTATCCATAGGATCTTTGAAAGCACAACTATCTTCTATAGGGATAGTAGTGCGTTTGTTTAGAGTAGAAACCGCCCCCTCGACCTTGGGGACTATCTGCCATAAGTCCTTTCTGGGGTCGACCATAGGAAATAATTTCTTAAATATAGGGGGAGGAACAAAAGGTATGCCGGGCCTTTCCCATTCCTTATTTACAATGTCCGCCACCCGCTTGGGTATAGGAAAAGCATCGGGGGGCACCGGGACGTCTAGGAACTTGTCCATCTTACATAATTTCTCTGGAATGACCAAATTGTCACAATCATCCAGAGTAGATAACACCTCCTTAAGCAGAGCGTGGAGATGTTCTAATTTAAATTTAAATGTAATAACATCAGGTTCAGCTTGTTGAGAAATTTTTCCTGAATCTGAAATTTCTCCCTCAGACAAAACCTCCCTCCTGGCCCCTTCAGATTGGTGTGAGGGTATGTCAGAACCATTATCATCAGCGTCCTCATGCTCTTCAGTATCTAAAACAGAGCAATCGCGCTTTCTCTGATAAGTGGGCATTTTGGACAAAATGTTTTTAATAGAATTATCCATTACAGCCGTTAATTGCTGCATAGTAAGAAGTATTGGCGCACTAGATGTACTAGGGACCTCTTGTGTGGGCAAGACTGGTGTAGACACAGAAGGGGATGATGCAGTACCATGCTTACTCCCCTCACTTGAGGAATCATCTTGGGCAACCTCATTATCAGTGGCATCATTGTCCCTACCTTGTTTGGACATGTCACATTCATCACATATATTTAAATGGGGAGGAACCTTGGCTTTCAAACATACAGAACATCGTCTATCTGATGGTTCAGACATGTTAACAGGCATAAACTTGATAACAAAGCACAAAAAACGTTTTAAAATAAAACCGTTACTGTCACTTTAAATTTTAAACTGAACACACTTTATTACTGAATATATGAAAAAGTATGAAGGAATTGTTCAAAATTCACCAAAATTTCACCACAGTGTCTTAAAGCCTTAAAAGTATTGCACACCAAATTTGAAAGCTTTAACTCTTAAAATAACGGAACCGGAGCCGTTTTTACATTTAACCCCTATACAGTCCCTGGTATCTGCTTTGCTGAGACCCAACCAAGCCCAGAGGGGAATACGATACCAAATGACGCCTTCAATAAGCTTTTTCAGTGGTTCTTAGCTCCTCACACATGCATCTGCATGCCTTGCCTTCCAAAAACAACTGCGCATTAGTGGCGCGAAAATGAGGCTCTGCCTATGACTAGAAAAGGCCCCCAGTGAAAAAGGTGTCCAATACAGTGCCTGCCGTTTTTTTAATACCATCCCCAAGATTATAAGAACTATTTATAGTTATAATCCACTAAATATACTTATAAAGTAATCGTTTTAGCCCAGAAAAATGTCTACCAGTCTTTAAAGCCCTTGTGAAGCCCTTTATTCTTATACTAAACTAAGAAAATGGCTTACCGGTTCCCATAGGGAAAATGACAGCTTCCAGCATTACCAAGTCTTGTTAGAAATGTGTCATACCTCAAGCAGCAAAGTCTGCCCACTGTTTCCCCCAACTGAAGTTACTTCATCTCAACAGTCCTGTGTGGAAACAGCCATCGATTTTAGTAACGGTTGCTAAAATCATCTTCCTCTTACAAACAGAAATCTTCATCTCTTTTCTGTTTCAGAGTAAATAGTACATACCAGCACTATTTTAAAATAACAAACTCTTGATTGAAGAATAAAAACTACATTTAAACACCAAAAAACTCTTAACCATCTCCGTGGAGATGTTGCCTGTGCAACGGCAAAGAGAATGACTGGGGTAGGAGGAGCCTAGGAGGGATCATGTGACCAGCTTTGCTGGGCTCTTTGCTATTTCCTGTTGGGGAAGAGAATATCCCACAAGTAAGGATGACGCCGTGGACCGGACACACCTATGTTGGAGAAATAAGGAATGTTGAACATCCTGAGTCAAGGCAAATAAATGTTTGAATACATATATTTAGAACTTTATAAAAAAGTGCCTAACCATAGCTTAGAGTGTCACAGAAAATAAGCTTACTTACTTACCCCAGGACACTCATCTACATGTTGTAGAAAGCCAAACCAGTACTGAAACGAAAATCAGCAGAGGTAATGGTATATATATATGAGTATATCGTCGATCTGAAAAGGGAGGTAAGAGATGAATCTCTACGACCGATAACAGAGAACCTATGAAATAGACCCCGTAGAAGGAGATCATTGCATTCAAATAGGCAATACTCTCCTCACATCCCTCTGACATTCACTGCACGCTGAGAGGAAAACCGGGCTCCAACCTGCTGCGGAGCGCATATCAACGTAGAATCTAGCACAAACTTACTTCACCACCTCCATAGGAGGCAAAGTTTGTAAAACTGATTTGTGGGTGTGGTGAGGGGTGTATTTATAGGCATTTTAAGGTTTGGGAAACTTTGCCCCTCCTGGTAGGAATGTATATCCCATACGTCACTAGCTCATGGACTCTTGCTAATTACATGAAAGAAATGTGCCCATATAAATCCTTAAATGAATAAATGATTATTATGTCTTGTAAAATAAGTATCTGGAGGAGGATTAACCCCATAAGTGCAGCTGTCCTTCATTACCTAGAAGGCAAAGGCACTTACCTTAGATTGCATAAGAGATGTTGATCCTCAGGGTGTGGCAGGCACTATGCTCCCTGTCATGGACCTGTAGGAAAAGAAAGAACAGAGTAACCAACTCTGGCTTTCCACAAAGGGGTAGCAAAGTGTTAAAATTAAAGCAAAGGACTGCCTCGCTGCCTTTTAACTGCTAAAAGCCACCACTACTCTTACTCTAGAGATTGACATGGACACAGCTAGACCCAAATTCTTGCTGGCAGGGAAAAGTGCCCTTAAAAGGATTAGATTCTTCAGACACTAACTTTGCACAACGTCCATTGACACAGGCAAAGAGAATGACTAAGGGTTATGGGTAAGGCAGTTAGACTTAAAGGGACAGTCTACACTAGAATTTGTATTGTTTTTATTATTTTAACCAACAGTTAAATTAATATATTTTTAACCTCTGTGATTATCTTGTATCTAAACCTCTGCAAACTGCCCCTTTATTTCAGTTCTTTTGACAGACTTGCAGTTTAGCCTGCTCCCAGATAACTTCACGTGCACGAGCACAGTGTTATCTATATGAAACACATGAACTAACACCCTCTAGTGGTGAAAAACTGTTAAAATGCATTCTGAAAAGAGGTGGCCTTCAAGGTCTAAGAAATTAGCATATGAACCTCCTAGGTTTAGCTCCCTATCAATCATGAAAGTTTATTGGCCTAGACTGTCCCTTTAACAGCTTTGCTGGGGTGCTCCTTGCCTCCTCCTTCTGGCCAGGAGTTGAATATCCCACTAGTAATTGGAATGACGTTGTGGACTCTCCATGTCATAGGAAATAAATCTCTCTCACACACACACACACACATATATATATATATATATATATATATATATATATACACTACACAAATACATACTGTACATACATACACACACAAATACATACTGTACATACATACATACACACACAGACATATATATAGTAAAAACAGAATTTATGTTTACCTGATAAATTACTTTCTCCAACGGTGTGTCCGGTCCACGGCGTCATCCTTACTTGTGGGGATATTCTCTTCCCCAACAGGAAATGGCAAAGAGCCCAGCAAAGCTGGTCACATGATCCCTCCTAGGCTCCGCCTACCCCAGTCATTCGACCGACGTTAAGGAGGAATATTTGCATAGGAGAAACCATATGATACCGTGGTGACTGTAGTTAAAGAAAATAAATCATCAGACCTGATTAAAAAACCAGGGCGGGCCGTGGACCGGACACACCGTTGGAGAAAGTAATTTATCAGGTAAACATAAATTCTGTTTTCTCCAACATAGGTGTGTCCGGTCCACGGCGTCATCCTTACTTGTGGGAACCAATACCAAAGCTTTAGGACACGGATGAAGGGAGGGAGCAAATCAGGTCACCTAAATGGAAGGCACCACGGCTTGCAAAACCTTTCTCCCAAAAAATAGCCTCAGAAGAAGCAAAAGTATCAAACTTGTAAAATTTGGTAAAAGTGTGCAGTGAAGACCAAGTCGCTGCCCTACATATCTGATCAACAGAAGCCTCGTTCTTGAAGGCCCATGTGGAAGCCACAGCCCTAGTGGAATGAGCTGTGATTCTTTCAGGAGGCTGCCGTCCGGCAGTCTCGTAAGCCAATCTGATGATGCTTTTAATCCAAAAAGAGAGAGAGGTAGAAGTTGCTTTTTGACCTCTCCTGTTACCAGAATAAACAACAAACAAGGAAGATGTTTGTCTAAAATCCTTTGTAGCATCTAAATAGAATTTTAGAGCGCAAACAACATCCAAATTGTGCAACAAACGTTCCTTCTTCGAAACTGGTTTCGGACACAAAGAAGGCACGACTATCTCCTGGTTAATGTTTTTGTTAGAAACAACTTTTGGAAGAAAACCAGGTTTAGTACGTAAAACCACCTTATCTGCATGGAACACCAGATAAGGAGGAGAACACTGCAGAGCAGATAATTCTGAAACTCTTCTAGCGGAAGAAATTGCAGCCAAAAACAAAACTTTCCAAGATAATAACTTAATATCAACGGAATGTAAGGGTTCAAACGGAACCCCCTGAAGAACTGAAAGAACTAAGTTGAGACTCCAAGGAGGAGTCAAAGGTTTGTAAACAGGCTTGATTCTAACCAGAGCCTGAACAAAGGCTTGAACATCTGGCACAGCTGCCAGCTCTTTGTGAAGTAACACAGACAAGGCAGAAATCTGTCCCTTCAAGGAACTTGCAGATAATCCTTTCTCCAATCCTTCTTGAAGAAAGGATAGAATCCTAGGAATCTTTACCTTGTCCCAAGGGAATCCTTTAGATTCACACCAACAGATATATTTTTTCCATATTTTGTGGTAAATTTTTCTAGTTACAGGCTTTCTGGTCTGAACAAGAGTATCAATAACAGAATCTGAAAACCCTCGCTTTGATAAGATCAAGCGTTCAATCTCCAAGCAGTCAGCTGGAGTAGGACCAGATTCGGATGTTCGAACGGACCTTGAACAAGAAGGTCTCGTCTCAAAGGTAGCTTCCATGGTGAAGCCGATGACATATTCACCAGAACTGCCTACCAAGTCCTGCATGGTTACGCAGGAGCTATCAAGATCACCTACGCCCTCTCCTGATTGATCCTGGCTACCAGCCTGGGGATGAGAGGAAACGGCGGGAATACATAAGCTAGGTTGAAGGTCCAAGGTGCTACTAGTGCATCTACTAGAGTCGCCTTGGGATCCCTGGATCTGGACCCGTAGCAAGGAACCTTGAAGTTCTAACGAGAGGCCATCAGATCCATGTCTGGAATGCCCCACAGTTGAGTGATTTGGGCAAAGATTTCCGGATGGAGTTCCCACACCCCCGGATGCAATGTCTGACGAATCAGAAAATCCGCTTCCCAAGTTTCCACTCCTGGGATGTGGATTGCAGACAGGTGGCAGGAGCGAGTCTCCGCCCATTGAATGACTTTGGTCACTTCTTCCATCGCCAGGGAACTCCTTGTTCCCCCCTGATGGTTGATGTACGCAACAGTCGTCATGTTGTCTGATTGAAACCGGGGGCCCGCATCTCATGCTGTCTTGGGAGCAGTGGCAGGTTTCTTGGCCTGCTTTCCTTTGTTCCAGCCTTGCCTTGGTCTCCAGGCTGGATTGGCTTGAGAAGTATTACCCTCCTGCTTAGAGGACGTAGCACTTGGGGCTGGTCCGTTTCTGCGAAAGGGACGAAAATTAGGTTTATTTTTGGCCTTGAAAGACCTATTCTGAGGAAGGGCGTGGCCCTTGCCCCCAGTGATATCAGAGATAAACTCTTTCAAGTCAGGGCCAAACAGTGTTTTCCCCTTGAAAGGAATGTCAAACAATTTGTTCTTGGAAGACGCATCCGCTGACCAAGATTTTAACCAAAGCGCTCTGCGCGCCACAATAGCAAACCCAGAATTTTTCGCCGCTAATCTAGCCAATTGCAAGGTGGCGTCTAGGGTGAAAGAATTAGCCAATTTAAGAGCACGAATTCTGTCCATAATCTCCTCATAAGAAGAAGAATTACTAATAATCGCCTTTTCTAGCTCATCGCACCAGAAACACGCGGCTGTAGTGACAGGGACAATGCATGCAATTGGTTGTAGAAGGTAACCTTGCTGAACAAACATCTTTTTTAGCAAACCTTCTAATTTTTTATCCATAGGATCGTGGAAGCACAACTATCTTCTATGGGTATAGTGGTGCGCTTGTTTAGAGTAGAAACCGCCCCCTCGACCTTGGGGACTGTCTGCCATAAGTCCTTTCTAGGGTCGACTATAGGAAACAATTTTTAAATATGGGGGGAGGTACGAAAGGTACACCGGGCCTGTCCCATTCTTTATTAACAATGTACGCCACCCGCTTGAGTATAGGAAAAGCTTCGGGGGGCCCCGGGGCCTCTAGGAACTTGTCCATTTTACATAGTGTTTCTGGAATGACCAGATAATCACAATCATCCAAATTGGATAACACCTCCTTAAGCAGAGCGCGGAGATGTTCCAACTTAAATTTAAAAGTAATCACATCAGGTTCAGCTTGTTGAGAAATTTTTCCTGAATCTGAAATTTCTCCCTCAGACAAAACCTCCCTGGCCCCCTCAGACTGGCGTAGGGGCCCTTCAGAAACAATATCATCAGCGGCCTCATGCTCTTCAGTATTTTCTAAAACAGAGCAGTCGCGCTTTCGCTGATAAGTGGGCATATTGGCTAAAATGTTTTTGATAGAATTATCCATTACAGCCGTTAATTGTTGCATAGTAAGGAGTATTGGCACGCTAGATGTACTAGGGGCCTCCTGTATGGGCAAAACTGGTGTAGACGAAGGAGGGGATGATGCAGTACCATGCTTACTCCCCTCACTTGAGGAATCATCTTGGGCATCATTTTTACTAAATTTATTATGACATAAATCACATCTATTTAAATGAAAAGGAACCTTGGCTTCCCCACAGTCAGAACACAATCTATCTGGTAGTTCAGACATGTTAAACAGGCATAAACTTGATAACAAAGCACAAAAAACGTTTTAAAATAAAACCGTTACTGTCACTTTAAATTTTAAACTGAACACACTTTATTACTGCAATTACGAAAAAGTATGAAGGAATTGTTCAAAATTCACCAAAATTTCACCACAGAGTCTTAAAGCCTTAAAAGTATTGCACACCAAATTTGGAAGCTTTAACCCTTAAAATAACGGAACCGGAGCCGTTTTTATATTTAACCCCTTTACAGTCCCTGGAATCTGCTTTGCTGAGACCCAACCAAGCCCAAAGGGGAATACGATACCCAATAATGCCTTCAGAAAGACTTTTCTATGTATCAGAGCTCCACACACATGCAGCTGCATGTCATGCTGTTCTCAAAAACAAGTGCGCCATACCGGCGCGAAAATGAGGCTCTGACTATGATTAGGGAAAGCCCCAATAGAATAAAGTGTCTAAAACAGTGCCTGCTGATATTATTTTACAAAAAATACCCAGATTAAATGATTCCTCAAGGCTAAATATGTGTAAATATGATCGATTTAGCCCAGAAAATGTCTACAGTCTTAATAAGCCCTTGTGAAGCCCTTATTTACTGTGTGAATAAAAAACAGAATTTATGTTTACCTGATAAATTACTTTCTCCAACGGTGTGTCCGGTCCACGGCGTCATCCTTACTTGTGGGATATTCTCTTCCCCAACAGGAAATGGCAAAGAGCCCAGCAAAGTTGGTCACATGATCCCTCCTAGGCTCCGCCTACCCCAGTCATTCGACCGACGTTAAGGAGGAATATTTGCATAGGAGAAACCATATGGTACCGTGGTGACTGTAGTTAAAGAAAATAAATTATCAGACCTGATTAAAAAAAAAAACCAGGGCGGGCCGTGGACCGGACACACCGTTGGAGAAAGTAATTTATCAGGTAAACATAAATTCTGTTTTCTCCAACATAGGTGTGTCCGGTCCACGGCGTCATCCTTACTTGTGGGAACCAATACCAAAGCTTTAGGACACGGATGAAGGGAGGGAGCAAATCAGGTCACCTAAATGGAAGGCACCACGGCTTGCAAAACCTTTCTCCCAAAAATAGCCTCAGAAGAAGCAAAAGTATCAAACTTGTAAAATTTGGTAAAAGTGTGCAGTGAAGACCAAGTCGCTGCCCTACATATCTGATCAACAGAAGCCTCGTTCTTGAAGGCCCATGTGGAAGCCACAGCCCTAGTGGAATGAGCTGTGATTCTTTCGGGAGGCTGCCGTCCGGCAGTCTCGTAAGCCAATCTAATGATGCTTTTAATCCAAAAAGAGAGAGAGGTAGAAGTTGCTTTTTGACCTCTCCTTTTACCAGAATAAACAACAAACAAGGAAGATGTTTGTCTAAAATCCTTTGTAGCATCTAAATAGAATTTTAGAGCGCGAACAACATCCAAATTGTGCAACAAACGTTCCTTCTTTGAAACTGGTTTCGGACACAGAGAAGGTACGATAATCTCCTGGTTAATGTTTTTGTTAGAAACAACTTTTGGAAGAAAACCAGGTTTAGTACGTAAAACCACCTTATCTGCATGGAACACCAGATAAGGAGGAGAACACTGCAGAGCAGATAATTCTGAAACTCTTCTAGCAGAAGAAATTGCAACTAAAAACAAAACTTTCCAAGATAATAACTTAATATCAACGGAATGCAAGGGTTCAAACGGAACCCCCTGAAGAACTGAAAGAACTAAATTGAGACTCCAAGGAGGAGTCAAAGGTTTGTAAACAGGCTTAATTCTAACCAGAGCCTGAACAAAGGCTTGAACATCTGGCACAGCAGCCAGTTTTTTGTGAAGTAACACCGACAAGGCAGAAATCTGTCCCTTCAGGGAACTTGCAGATAATCCTTTTTCCAATCCTTCTTGAAGGAAGGATAGAATCCTAGGAATCTTAACCTTGTCCCAAGAGAATCCTTTAGATTCACACCAACAGATATATTTTTTCCAAATTTTGTGGTAAATCTTTCTAGTTACAGGCTTTCTGGCCTGAACAAGAGTATCAATAACAGAATCTGAGAACCCTCGCTTCGATAAAATCAAGCGTTCAATCTCCAAGCAGTCAGCTGGAGTGAAACCAGATTCGGATGTTCGAACGGACCCTGAACAAGAAGGTCTCGTCTCAAAGGTAGCTTCCAAGGTGGAGCCGATGACATATTCACCAGATCTGCATACCAAGTCCTGCGTGGCCACGCAGGAGCTATCAAGATCACCGACGCCCTCTCCTGATTGATCCTGGCTACCAGCCTGGGGATGAGAGGAAACGGCGGGAACACATAAGCTAGTTTGAAGGTCCAAGGTGCTACTAGTGCATCCACTAGAGCCGCCTTGGGATCCCTGGATCTGGACCCGTAGCAAGGAACTTTGAAGTTCTGACGAGAGGCCATCAGATCCATGTCTGGAATGCCCCACAGCTGAGTGACTTGGGCAAAGATTTCCGGATGGAGTTCCCACTCCCCCGGATGCAATGTCTGACGACTCAGAAAATCCGCTTCCCAATTTTCCACTCCTGGGATGTGGATAGCAGACAGGTGGCAGGAGTGAGACTCCGCCCATAGAATGATTTTGGTCACTTCTTCCATCGCTAGGGAACTCCTTGTTCCCCCCTGATGGTTGAGGTACGCAACAGTTGTCATGTTGTCTGATTGAAACCGTATGAACTTGGCCCTCGCTAGCTGAGGCCAAGCCTTGAGAGCATTGAATATCGCTCTTAGTTCCAGAATATTTATCGGTAGAAGAGATTCTTCCCGAGACCAAAGACCCTGAGCTTTCAGGGATCCCCAGACCGCGCCCCAGCCCATCAGACTGGCGTCGGTCGTGACAATGACCCACTCTGGTCTGCGGAATGTCATCCCTTGTGACAGGTTGTCCAGGGACAGCCACCAACGGAGTGAGTCTCTGGTCCTCTGATTTACTTGTATCTTCGGAGACAAGTCTGTATAGTCCCCATTCCACTGACTGAGCATGCACAGTTGTAATGGTCTTAGATGAATGCGCGCAAAAGGAACTATGTCCATTGCCGCTACCATCAACCCGATCACTTCCATGCACTGAGCTATGGAAGGAAGAGGAACGGAATGAAGTATCCGACAAGAGTCTAGAAGCTTTGTTTTTCTGGCCTCTGTCAGAAAAATCCTCATTTCTAAGGAGTCTATTATTGTTCCCAAGAAGGGAACCCTTGTTGACGGGGATAGAGAACTCTTTTCCACGTTCACTTTCCATCCGTGAGATCTGAGAAAGGCCAGGACAATGTCCGTGTGAGCCTTTGCTTGAGGAAGGGACGACGCTTGAATCAGAATGTCGTCCAAGTAAGGTACTACAGCAATGCCCCTTGGTCTTAGCACAGCTAGAAGGGACCCTAGTACCTTTGTGAAAATCCTTGGAGCAGTGGCTAATCCGAAAGGAAGCGCCACGAACTGGTAATGTTTGTCCAGGAATGCGAACCTTAGGAACCGATGATGTTCCTTGTGGATAGGAATATGTAGATACGCATCCTTTAAATCCACCGTGGTCATGAATTGACCTTCCTGGATGGAAGGAAGAATAGTTCGAATGGTTTCCATCTTGAACGATGGAACCTTGAGAAACTTGTTTAAGATCTTGAGATCTAAGATTGGTCTGAACGTTCCCTCTTTTTTGGGAACTATGAACAGATTGGAGTAGAACCCCATCCCTTGTTCTCTTAATGGAACAGGATGAATCACTCCCATTTTTAACAGGTCTTCTACACAATGTAAGAATGCCTGTCTTTTTATGTGGTCTGAAGACAACTGAGACCTGTGGAACCTCCCCCTTGGGGGAAGTCCCTTGAATTCCAGAAGATAACCTTGGGAGACTATTTCTAGCGCCCAAGGATCCAGAACATCTCTTGCCCAAGCCTGAGCGAAGAGAGAGAGTCTGCCCCCCACCAGATCCGGTCCCGGATCGGGGGCCAACATTTCATGCTGTCTTGGTAGCAGTGGCAGGTTTCTTGGCCTGCTTTCCCTTGTTCCAGCCTTGCATTGGTCTCCAAGCTGGCTTGGCTTGAGAAGTATTACCCTCTTGCTTAGAGGACGTAGCACCTTGGGCTGGTCCGTTTCTACGAAAGGGACGAAAATTAGGTTTATTTTTTGCCTTGAAAGGCCGATCCTGAGGAAGGGCGTGGCCCTTACCCCCAGTGATATCAGAGATAATCTCTTTCAAGTCAGGGCCAAACAGCGTTTTCCCCTTGAAAGGAATGTTAAGTAGCTTGTTCTTGGAAGACGCATCAGCCGACCAAGATTTCAACCAAAGCGCTCTGCGCGCCACAATAGCAAACCCAGAATTCTTAGCCGCTAACCTAGCCAATTGCAAAGTGGCGTCTAGGGTGAAAGAATTAGCCAATTTGAGAGCATTGATTCTGTCCATAATCTCCTCCAAAGGAGGAGAATCACTATCGACCGCTCTTATCAGATCATCGAACCAGAAACATGCGGCTGTAGCGACAGGGACAATGCATGAAATTGGTTGTAGAAGGTAACCTTGCTGAACAAACATTTTTTTAAGCAAACCTTCTAATTTTTTATCCATAGGATCTTTGAAAGCACAACTATCCTCTATGGGTATAGTGGTGCGTTTGTTTAAAGTGGAAACCGCTCCCTCGACCTTGGGGACTGTCTGCCATAAGTCCTTTCTGGGGTCGACCATAGGAAACAATTTTTTAAATATGGGGGGAGGGACGAAAGGAATACCGGGCCTTTCCCATTCTTTATTAACAATGTCCGCCACCCGCTTGGGTATAGGAAAAGCTTCTGGGAGCCCCGGCACCTCTAGGAACTTGTCCATTTTACAAAGTTTCTCTGGGATGACCAACTTGTCACAATCATCCAGAGTGGATAATACCTCCTTAAGCAGAATGCGGAGATGTTCCAACTTAAATTTAAATGCAATCACATCAGGTTCAGCCTGTTGAGAAATGTTCCCTGAATCAGTAATTTCTCCCTCAGACAAAACCTCCCTGGCCCCATCAGACAGGGTTAGGGGCCCTTCAGAAATATTATTATCAGCGTCGTCATGCTCTTCAGTATCTAAAACAGAGCAGCCGCGCTTACGCTGATAAGTGTTCATTTTGGCTAAAATGTTTTTGACAGAATTATCCATTACAGCCGTTAATTGTTGCATAGTAAGGAGTATTGGCGCGCTAGATGTACTAGGGGCCTCCTGAGTGGGCAAGACTCGTGTAGACGAAGGAGGGAATGATGCAGTACCATGCTTACTCCCCTCACTTGAGGAATCATCTTGGGCATCATTGTCATTATCACATAAATCACATTTATTTAAATGAATAGGAATTCTGGCTTCCCCACATTCAGAACACAGTCTATCTGGTAGTTCAGACATGTTAAACAGGCATAAACTTGATAAAGTACAAAAAACGTTTTAAAATAAAACCGTTACTGTCACTTTAAATTTTAAACTGAACACACAAGGAATTGTTCAAAATTAACCAAATTTTCACCACAGTGTCTTAAAGCCTTAAAAGTATTGCACACCAAATTTGGAAGCTTTAACCCTTAAAATAACGGAACCGGAGCCGTTTTGAACTTTAACCCCTTTACAGTCCCTGGTATCTGCTTTGCTGAGACCCAACCAAGCCCAAAGGGGAATACGATACCAAATGACGCCTTCAGAAAGTCTTTTCTAAGTATCAGAGCTCCTCTCACATGCGACTGCATGCCATGCCTCTCAAAAACAAGTGCGCAACACCGGCGCGAAAATGAGGCTCTGCTTATGCTTTGGGAAAGCCCCTAAAGAATAAGGTGTCTAAACCAGTGCCTGCCGATATTATTATATCAAAATACCCAGATAAAATGATTCCTCAAGGCTAAATATGTGTTAATAATGAATCGATTTAGCCCAAAAAAAGTCTACAGTTTTAATAAGCCCTTGTGAAGCCCTTATTTACGATCGTAATAAACATGGCTTACCGGATCCCATAGGGAAAATGACAGCTTCCAGCATTACATCGTCTTGTTAGAATGTGTCATACCTCAAGCAGCAAGAGACTGCACACTGTTCCCCCAACTGAAGTTAATTGCTCTCAACAGTCCTGTGTGGAACAGCCATGGATTTTAGTGACGGTTGCTAAAATCATTTTCCTCATACAAACAGAAATCTTCATCTCTTTTCTGTTTCTGAGTAAATAGTACATACCAGCACTATTTCAAAATAACAAACTCTTGATTGAATAATAAAAACTACAGTTAAACACTAAAAAACTCTAAGCCATCTCCGTGGAGATGTTGCCTGTACAACGGCAAAGAGAATGACTGGGGTAGGCGGAGCCTAGGAGGGATCATGTGACCAGCTTTGCTGGGCTCTTTGCCATTTCCTGTTGGGGAAGAGAATACCCCACAAGTAAGGATGACGCCGTGGACCGGACACACCTATGTTGGAGAAATGGCTTACCGGATCCCATAGGGAAAATGACAGCTTCCAGCATTACATCGTCTTGTTAGAATGTGTCATACCTCAAGCAGCAAAAGACTGCACACTGTTCCCCCAACTGAAGTTAATTCCTCTCAACAGTCCTGTGTGGAACAGCCATGGATTTTAGTAACGGTTGCTAAAATCATTTTCCTCATACAAACAGAAATCTTCATCTCTTTTCTGTTTCAGAGTAAATAGTACATACCAGCACTATTTTAAAATAACAAACTCTTGATTGAATAATAAAAACTACAGTTAAACACTAAAAAACTCTAAGCCATCTCCGTGGAGATGTTGCCTGTACAACGGCAAAGAGAATGACTGGGGTAGGCGGAGCCTAGGAGGGATCATGTGACCAGCTTTGCTGGGCTCTTTGCCATTTCCTGTTGGGGAAGAGAATATCCCCACAAGTAAGGATGACGCCGTGGACCGGACACACCTATGTTGGAGAAAAGGGAACTGAAACGGAGGGGTTTTTATACTTACTCTCCATCCACCTCGATTCTGCCTGTAGCAGCCCAGCACATCTGGGTTTTTGGGCATAATGCATTTACAAACTGCTCTGCTACCTTGTAAAGGCCTCAAGTGCTCACAAAAGCACCCCAGAATGATGACACCTGGTCGTCATCCAATTTAAAGGCACTGTGTGGATGATGAACATGTGTCATCAGCAAGTCACTACTACTAGAGACATCAAATGGTTAACGGAACTTTAGCCTTTCCTCTCCCGCGCACTTGTCTATCTCTCCAGTTACAACACTCAACCGAGAGTCAGGCCATAGCCATAAAGCGATATGCGGTCAGCCAAAATATGAGAAAAAAAGGATGGACTAGGAGAAAACCTTATTTATGTTGACAGCACATGAAGCAGAAGGTGAATAAGTTGGTACCAAAGCAGTAAGAATTATCTGTAGGGAGGGTATAATGAGGTCTGGTTGACCTAGACAAATCTTATAGAAACATCAGTTTGAAATCTTCTGCCAAAAGCAATCACAGCAAATTCAAAACGATTAAAACAACAGAACTTGGAAAAAATCTACAGACCAAGCAACAGCTTTACAAAACTGCTAGATTAAAGATTTATGACACTCCACTTACAAGATGGCTACTGCACGGGTAGAAAGTACAGCCAGGGAAAAAGAGGTATATTTACAATAGATTGATATAAATTTGGCCAACCCTTTGATATTATATATACGATATTGCGAAGTGTTATTAAAAAAATAAATAAACAAAAATGTATAAAATATGATTACAGCATTTATTTAAAATGCAACAGTATTCACATTGACCGTATGAAAGACACAAGGTTGTACATTTTCAGAAGGGGTTAAATTATATATTTTTCTCACTATTTATATAAAGAGACCAACACATACATACAATCAATCCACTTTGTGTTATCACTAAAGAGAGAAGTGTGGGATGGGGAAAATATCAAATATAAAGGTTGATGACGACAAAGTCACTAAACATACCTATTGCTAGAAATAAATCATTAACATTCACAGCGGTTTTTGCAGAAGTCTCCATGAATAATAGCCCAGTATCTTCTGCATATGCCTGTGCCTCCTGCAGATAAACAATATAGTTAGTAATTGAATTTAAAATGTTTGATAAACAAAGGTGACATTATTCATATTCTGATCTAACATGCATTAGCTGTAGTAAGAGATAGCGAAAAATGGTTACATTTAAACGGTAACATTGGAACTGGTCACTCCATCTGGGAAGTTTTACTACCGCGCATGCTGTATGAGCCTACCTCATATTCCACCATCCTCTTTTCTGCCAAGTCAGATTTGTTGCCAGATAAAGCAATGACTATATTAGGACTGGCCTGTCGCTGCAGCTCTTTCACCCACGCCTTGGCCCGGTCAAACGTCTCCTAAAGTTGGGTAAGAAGTACATGTAAAATATGTAAGCTTCATAAGAAAGCTTGCTAAAAACAAACAAAAAAGGGTATAATTATATTATTAAAAGCATTAAACCTTGGATCTGTAAACTAAAACAAAAAATACATGTATATGATCCTTTCCCTGACTGCTGAATTACAGTAATGTTTTTCAGATTCCAAAATCCTAATAAATGCCAAAATTAGCCTTTGGGAGCATAAGAGCTATTAGAGGAGATGTAACACCTGAGAAAAAAATATGGCACAAAAAAGTGAAATAGTGTAAGCATTTGAGTAAATGTTGTTGAATTAGTTAATGAATGCCACCCAATATATAAGGTCAAGTATTTACAATGGAGTACAAAGAATCAAGGCCCAAAAACAAATTATAATAATAGACCTGATAGCCGGAGTGCATAGAGAGGTCAAGCAGGTTTCTAATCTGTGAAGGTGGATTCATTTGTAAAGCAACACTATCCCAAACGTGCAGTACGTTTCCATGCTACAGGATAGTATATAAGCTTACTGAGCGTCAGATCACTTTTTAATGCATACAAAAATACATTTAAAAAATAAAAATATTTGTAACTCCTACAAAGTGAGTAACTTTATTCTTCAAACACATACGGGCAGACTCAGAGGCCTATTTATCAAAGGTCTGTCGGACCTGATCCAACAGTGCAGATCAGGTCCGACAGACTTCGCTGAATGCGGAGAGCAATACGCTCTCCGTATTCAGTATTACACCAGCAACTCTTGTGAACTGCTGGTGCAACGCTGCCCCCTGCAGATTCGCGGCCAAGGGGTGTCAATCAAAACGATCGTACTCTATCGGGTTGAATTGTGGCGATCTCTGTCCGCCTGCTAAGAGCAGACAGACAGGGTTATGGAGCAGCGGGCCCTCAAGCTCCATTCAGAGCTTGATAAATGGGCCTCTATCGTCTCTTCTGGTTTTTATCGACTAAAAAAAGTTTTCTTCCATGATTCAGATAGAGAATACAATTTTAAACAACTTTCAAATTTACTTATAATTTGCATCCTTCTCTT
Organism: Bombina bombina; assembly: GCF_027579735.1. Lineage (NCBI taxonomy): Eukaryota > Metazoa > Chordata > Amphibia > Anura > Bombinatoridae > Bombina > Bombina bombina. Next base: position 560,585,840 of record NC_069499.1, on the reverse strand, counting down.
GTTATCCTTTGCTGAAAAGTTTATCTAGGCAAGCTCAGGAGCAGCAGAGAACCTAGGTTTTAGCAGTTGATTGGTGGCTGCATATATACAATTGTATGCAAAAGTTTAGGCACCCCTGACAATTTCCATGATTTTCAGTTATAAATAATTGGGTATTTGGATCAGCAATTTTATTTTGATCTATCAAATAACTAAAGGACAAAGTAATATTTCAGTAGTGAAATGAGGTTTATTGGATTAACAGAAAATGTGCAATATCCATCAAAACTAAATTAGACAGGTGCATAAATTTGGACTTAAAATGTCCTCTTGCCTTTTCCTTGAAGTAAAGGAAAACAGACCAAGCCGCAGATACCACAGAAGATACCTGAGCTTGCAACTTCTGTAAGCAAATACACTCCTCCAGGAGATTGAGAGCAACCACAGGGCACTGCATGTGACGCCATATAGGCTTGGGACATAAAAGAAGAAAACTGTGGCAGTGCCTTAACAGCAACATCCTTGGAGACATGAAGTTCAAACCAATCTGTACATTAAATAGCATTTGCGAAATCAGAGGTACAGAAAAAATAAATGTTTAAACCAATTCTTAGTTGAGCAAGCCTTCCACACAACTTCAGCATCAGAATAAGGAATTATACTGCCTGAATCCGAAATGTCACCCTCAGATGCACCCAAAGAATCTTAATCCTCAGACTTCTGAGAGGAAATACTTTGATTAGCCACATCAGGATCAGAAACCTTGTTTCTTTAAATTTCCTTTTGCGATTTCCCTACAGCATGGGAAAAGCAGACATCGCCTAAGATACCACAGAAGATACCTGGGCAGTAATATCCTGCAAAATAACTCCAGACGGAGCATGAGAGGAAACGCATGGAACTGCATGTGCAGATGAATAGGATTGGGACGCTTGAGGAGAAAGCTGCGGCACATCTGAAACAGGAGGCTCCTGAACAGCATCCGCCTTAGCTAATGATGGCTCAAGGTCAGAAAGTCTATTTCTCCAAGTTCTTTCAATACATGAACAAAAAGGTACTGGGGGGTTCCACCTGGGCATCAAAACATAAGCTACAGGTAACATCCTGCACAGCCTCCTGATCCATAATACAAAAAGAAGCAAATTAAAAAAAAAAAAACTAACTTATTTTTTATCTTTTAACAAAGGATATAATACAGAACCAAAAAATATTCTTAAATAAATGTTCCGTTTAAATTTACCAAATCAAGAAAACATACCCCAGGCAACACTCTACACCTCAGCGGAATTACTGAGGTGCCCTACCTGTCCTGCAACCTGCAGCAAACTGAGGAAAAAAACGATCCTGTTTACAATCCGGATTTAAATTAAAAAAATGTAAACAACTTTCTTGAAAAACAGGCTTAAAAACAAACAATAAAACCCCCCCAAAAAGTACATAATCTGTTACTAAAAACGGATCCTCACTGAGCCATCAATAAAATAAATAACTCCTCCACTAACAGTGCTTGCAAAAACTGTCATAAAAACCTGCACCCTGACAGGAATAATAAAAAACATCCCCCTGCAGCGTTTCAGATGAATAAGTGCCAAATTTTTCCCTGCTACATAGAAAAATAAAACCGGCACTTACCTCAATATTTATCTGTCCGGCAGCAGGACAGCTCACCTGGTTTGAGAGGATGCCATCCCTCACATGGACCTGTTGAAATACAGAAAGACTGAATAAACTTACTCAGGCTAAATAGGGCAGCAAAATGTTTTGGGAAAACGCAGTGAGGATTGTACCCCACAAGTTCTCAATTGCTTAAAAGCCACCATTGCCCTACTGAAGAGGCTGACATGGACTAAGGCTAGACCCTTTAGAAAGATCAGAGCAAACCTACTCTGCTTTAAAATAAAAAAATCTTGATTGTAGATCAGACCCCAAAACTTCACCTCTCTCCTTGCACCGCAGGCAAAGAGAATTACTGGAGGTTATGGGTAAGGGAAGTGACATATATAGCAGCTTTGCTGTGGTGCTCTTTGCCTCCTCCTGCTGGCCAGGAGTGATATTCCCACTAGTAATTGATGATTCCGTGGACTCACCATATCTTAGGAAAGAAATACTTTTTGTTTACTTTTATTTGCGAGATAAATAAAAAAAATTGTGCTTTATAACTACTTTAGTTTAAGCATTTTTATTAAAATGTTTAACACATGTTTTTTAACACACATTTTTTTGTATTTATCTTGCCACTCTACCCCATAGTCCAGACAAATGAAGAATACGGGTGATTGTTGTCACATGTACCACACAGCCAGTACTTGGCAGATATTCCTGCAGCTCCTTTAATGTTGCTGTAGGCCTCTTGGCAGCCTCCCAGACCAGTTTTCTTCTCGTCTTTTCATCAATTTTGGAGGGACATCCAGTTCTTGGTAATGTCACTGTTGTGTCATATTTTCTTCACTTGATGATGACATTCTTTACTGTGTTCCATGGTATATCTAATTCCTTGGAAATTCTTTTGTACCCTTCTCCTGACTGATACCTTTTAACAATGAGATCCCTCTGATGCTTTAGAAGCTCTCTGCGGACCATGGCTTTTGCTGTAGGATGCGACTAACAAAATGTCAGGAGAGACCTACTAGAACAGCTGAACTTTATTTGGGGTTAATCAGAGGCACTTTAAATGATGACAGGTGTGTACTGACTCCTATTTAACATGATTTTGAATGTGATTGCTTAATTCTGAACACAGCTACATCCCCAGTTATAAAAGGGTGTTCACACTTATGCAACCATATTATTTTATTTTATTTCCCTTTACCTAAAAGATTTCAGTTTGTTTTTCAATTGAGTTGTACAGTTTATAGGTCACATTAAAGGTGGAAAAAGTTCTGAAATTATTTATCTTTGTCTCATTTTTTTACATCACAGAAACCTGACATTTTAACAGGGGTGTGTAGACTTTTTATATTGTATGTATGTATGTATGTATATATATATGTGTATGTATGTATGTATGTATGTATATATATATATATATATATATATATATATATATGTGTGTATGTATGTATGTATGTATGTATGTATGTATGTATGTATGTGTGTATATATATATATATATATATATATATATATATATATATATACATATATACATACACATATACATACACATACAATGGGAGTGCAGAATTATTAGGCAAATGAGTATTTTGACCACATCATCCTCTTTATGCATGTTGTCTTACTCCAAGCTGTATAGGCTCGAAAGCCTACTACCAATTAAGCATATTAGGTGATGTGCATCTCTGTAATGAGAAGGGGTGTGGTCTAATGACATCAACACCCTATATCAGGTGTGCATAATTATTAGGCAACTTCCTTTCCTTTGGCAAAATGGGTCAAAAGAAGGACTTGACAGGCTCAGAAAAGTAAAAAATAGTGAGATATCTTGCAGAGAGATGCAGCACTCTTAAAATTGCAAAGCTTCTGAAGCGTGATCATCGAACAATCAAGCATTTCATTCAAAATAGTCAACAGGGTCACAAGAAGCTTGTGGAAAAACCAAGGCGCAAAATAACTGCCCATGAACTGAGAAAAGTCAAGCGTGCAGCTGCCAAGATGCCACTTGCCACCAGTTTGGCCATATTTCAGAGCTGCAACATCACTGGAGTGCCCAAAAGCACAAGGTGTGCAATACTCAGAGACATGGCCAAGGTAAGAAAGGCTGAAAGACGACCACCACTGAACAAGACACACAAGCTGAAACGTCAAGACTGGGCCAAGAAATATCTCAAGACTGATTTTTCTAAGGTTTTATGGACTGATGAAATGAGAGTGAGTCTTGATGGGCCAGATGGATGGGCCCGTGGCTGGATTGGTAAAGGGCAGAGAGCTCCAGTCCGACTCAGATGCCAGCAAGGTGGAGGTGGAGTACTGGTTTGGGCTGGTATCATCAAAGATGAGCTTGCGGGGCCTTTTCGGGTTGAGGATGGAGTCAAGCTCAACTCCCAGTCCTACTGCCAGTTTCTGGAAGACACCTTCTTCAAGCAGTCGTACAGGAAGAAGTCTGCATCCTTCAAGAAAAACATGATTTTCATGCAGACAATGCTCCATCACACGCGTCCAAGTACTCCACAGCGTGGCTGGCAAGAAAGGGTATAAAAGAAGAAAATCTAATGACATGGCCTCCTTGTTCACCTGATCTGAACCCCATTGAGAACCTGTGGTCCATCATCAAATGTGAGATTTACAAGGAGGGAAAACAGTACACCTCTCTGAACATTGTCTGGGAGGCTGTGGTTGCTGTTGCACGCAATGTTGATGGTGAACAGATCAAAACGCTGACAGAATCCATGGATGGCAGGCTTTTGAGTGTCCTTGCAAAGAAAGGTGGCTATATTGGTCACTGATTTGTTTTTGTTTTGTTTTTGAATGTCAGAAATGTATATTTGTGAATGTTGAGATGTTATATTGGTTTCACTGGTAAAAATAAATAATTTTTGTCATTGGCTCACCCATGTGTTCAGTTAGAAACCAGTAGTGCATTGCTGCTCTTTCAACAAATGATACCAAGAGAATGAAGTATATTTGATAATAGAAGTAAACTGGCAAGTTGTATAAAATTGTATGTTCTACCTAAATCATGAAAGAAACATTTTTGGGTTTCCTGTCCCTTTAAAGGTTCTTTTGACTGTGGAGATTTGATCTCTCTCAAGAAATCACGGCTGAAGAAACATTTAACAGTTTTAGTGGTCACACTAACAAACTCGCTTCTGCTTTAACAATCATGAAAGGGTAACAAAAACAAATTGAAAGAAAACACTGAATAAGGTTCTACATTTGTACAATTTGGAATTGATGTAAAGGTATTGTTAACCCTTATAAAAACGTGAAGGAATGTTCATTGCAGCCAGTTTTGATTAGCTGGTTTAAGGGAGGGCCTGTGTGCCTACTCTATTACTGTCACTGTATTGTGTTCTCCTGTTATAAAACACTGTAAATATTACTGACAATGTTCATTCTTGTCAGATTTGAATTTACAATAAATCAGATTCTCCAAATAAAAAGACACAAACAGAAGTGTCTGGACATTTTTGCATTCAACACCACAAAGTATGTCTGGTTCTCTCTGTGGATATTATCACTGGTAGATTAGAACCAGAGAATCCCATATGAAGCAAGCTTTTACGTAGGCTGAATTTTTATAAAAAAACTCTCTCTCAACTTGCCTTGTTTTAGGGGAAAACAATAGCTTAGTGATTAGAGTATAGTACAGTAGGTGTACTTATTCAGTGAAACACCCTGCATGGTTTATCCCATTTTTAGGAGAGTTAGCTGCAAAACAGGTAATGCATGTCAATTTATCTACACCTAATGCTTTATTTAAATAGCCGATAATAATTTTGTGTATAATGCCCTTTAAGCTAGTTACACTGGGTGTTTCCCTGCTAACAATTATAGTATCCCGTGAAAAACTGAATTACTAGGAACAACAAAAGGAACAGCGCATTCATATAGATCAGAAGGATGACCAGTATGTCCGGGATTTTCCTTTGCTTCCTGTCATGTGAGAGATATAATTAATTCCTATGCTTACATATGCATTTCTGCCTCCTTCTGTAAACATACCACAGGTTTTTTTTGTCCGTTTTTTTTTTAAACAGATGCAGTTAAAAGTAAAAATACAAAACAAATAATATACACATACATATACAGTACTGTGCAAGTGTCTTATGCCACCATTACATTAGTCTCTTTATTGGAATACAGGATATTTATAATCAGTATAAAAAAAAAAACTGGAAGAAAAAAAAAAAAAAAATCTGAAAAAAACACAGCTTCTATAGGCTAAAGTGGCAAGTATTTAGTGTGACCTCCCCTTACACTTGAGCAATAGCAGGAACCTGGCTCTCGTAAACCTAAATGGAATGAAACCCTAATTAATGTAATTGCTAACACCTGTATTTGTCCTACTATTTCATGTCAAAATGACTGGGTATGATAAAGGTCTCTTACACCAGGTTTGCGCAAGTCATGCTTGAGCATTACATACATGTGTTTGAGTTAAATTCATTGGAAGCTTGCTAATAAAGACCACATTTAAATCCCATCATTCCATTCAAAATGCCAAAGATCACAGAATTTGACAGACATAAAATCATACTTTCTTTCATGTAATTGGCAAGAGTCCATGAGCTAGTGACGTATGGGATATACAATCCTACCTGGAGGGGAAAAGTTTCCCAAACCTCAAAATGCCTATAAATACACCCCTCACCACACCCACAATTCAGTTTTACAAACTTTGCCTCCCGTGGAGGTGGTGAAGTAAGTTTGTGCTTGATTTTCTTCTGTGATATGCGCTTTTCAGCATTTTGAAGCCAGATTCCTCTAAGAGTACAGTGTTTGTAAGAGGGATGTGAAGAGAGCAGCACCTATTGATTCTATGGTTTTCTTCACGGGAAATCTTTTCAAAGGTTCTCTGTTATCGGTCGTAGAGATTCATCTCCTACCTCCCTTTTCAGATCGACGATATATCATATTCCATTACCTCTACTGATACGGTTTCAGTACTGGTTTGGCTATCTGCTATATGTGGATGGGTGTCTTTCGGTAAGTTTTTTTTCATTACTTAAGACACTCTCAGCTATGGTTTGGCACTTTATGTATTCATATAAAGTTTTAAATATATGTATTGTACTTATATTTGCCATGAGTCAGGTTTATGTTTATTTCTATTTGCAGACTATCAGTTTCAAAATTGGGAAACATATTTAGGAAGATATTTTTTCTTACTTGGGGTATAGTCTTTTCTTTAAATTGACTACTTTTTCATTAATTTTCGCGGGCAAAATTAGACTTGCGAGGTCACAAAATGCTGATATTTATTGCGTCATTCTTGGTGTGAGAAATTTTTTTTGGCGCAAAGGTACGTTCGGTGACACAAGTTCGTCATTTCCGGCGTCTTAGTTGACGCCAGGTTTCCTTGCACAAGGTTGTGTCTGCCATGATGCGAGTCGCGTCATTTCCCAATGTTGTTAGCGCCAAACAATTTCATTTTGCGTTGAGCATCATACTTGGCGCCAAATAATTTAATTATTTAAACCCCACTTCCTATATGCCTCTTGCCTTTTTTATGCTCAGATGGCTATGCTGTTTGCATATTTTCCCATTCCTCAAACTGCCATATAAGGAAATTGATAATTTTGCATAACATGTTGTTTTTTCTCTTACATTTGCAAGATGTCTCAATCTGATCCTGTCTCAGAAACCACTGTTGGAACCTTGCTGCCTGATAACAGTTCTACCAAAGCCAAGTGTATCTGTTGTAAATTAGCGGAGATTATATCTCCAGCTGTAGTATGTAACAGTTGTCATGATAAGCTTTTACATGCAGATAATGTATCCATCAGTACTAGTATAATACCTGTTGTTCCTTTAATATCTAATGTACATGATATCACTGTGAATATAAAAGATTTTATTGCTGATGCGATTCAGAAGGCTTTTTCTGCTATTCCGCCTTCTAATGAACCTAAAAGGTCTTTTAAAACTTCTCATAAGGTTGGTGAAATTTCAATGACCAACAACATACTGAATTACCCTCCTCTGATGAGGATCTATCTGGTTCAGAAAATCCTACCTCAGATATTGACACTGACAAATCTACTTATCTCTTGAAGATAGAGTATATTTGTTCCTTGTTAAAAGAGGTGTTGATTACATTGGATATTGAGGAAACTAGTCTTCTTGATACTAAAACTAGTCAACGTTTAAATTCTGTTTATAAACCTCCTGTGGTTACTCCAGAGGTTTTTCCCGTTCCTGATGCTATTTCTGATATGATTTCCTTCTTCTAGGTTTAAAAAGTTGTATCCTTTGCCAGCAGTTAGATTGGAGATTTGGGAAAAAATCCCCAAAGTTGATGGGGCTATTTCTACTCTTGCCAAACCTACTAATATTCTTATGGAAGATGGTACTTCTTTTAAGGACCCTTTAGATAGGAAACTTGAATCTTATCTAAGGAAAGCTTATTTATTTTCTGGCTACATTCTTAGGCCTGCTATATCCATGGCTGATGTTACAGCTGCATCAACATTTTGGTTGGAAAGCTTAGCGCAACAGGAAACAGATTCTGATTTGTCTAGCATTGTTCGCTTGCTTCAACATGCTAATCATTTTATCTGTAATGCTATTTTTGATATAATCAATATTGATGTTAAATCTATGTCTAAGAGTTTTGTGGCTCAAATATTGGAATGCTGACATGGTATCTAAGTCTATATTACTATCTCTTTCTTTCCAAGGTAACAATTTATTTGGTTCTCAGTTGGATTCAATTATTTCAACTGTCACTGGGGGAAAGGGAGTTTTTTCAACCTCAGGATAAAAGATCTAAAGGTAAATCTAAAGCTTCTAATCTTTTTCGTTCTTTTCGACAGAAGGATCAGAAAGCCAATCCTTCCCCCAAAGAATCTGGTTCCAATTGGAAGCCTTCAAGTTGGAATAAATCCAAGCCTTTTAAGAAACCATAGCCAGCCCCCAAGTAAAAATGAAGGTGCGGCCCTCATTCTAGCTCAGCATGTGGGGGGCAGATTAAAATTTTTCCAAAACATTTAGGCAGATTCTGTCCAAAATCAATGGATTCAGAGTCGTGTCTCTCAAGGGTATCTAACAGGTTCCAGAGTAAGACCTCCTGTGAGAAGATTTTTTTCTGTCACACATTCCAGCAAATCCAGTGAAGGCTCAAGCTTTTCTGAAGTGTGTTTCAGATCTAGAGCTTTTAGGGGTAATCATACCAGTTCCGTTTCAGGAACAGGGTCTGGGGTTTTATTCAAATCTATTCATTGTCCCAAAAAAAGAAAATTCATTCAGGACAGTTCTGAATCTGAAAATTTTGAATAGTTTTTTTGAGTGTGCACACTTTCAAAATGGTGACTATAAGGACTATTCTGCCTTTTGTTCAGCAAGGTCATTATATGTCCACAATAAACTTACAGGATACATATCTTCATATTCCGATTCATCCAGACCACTATAGGTTTCTGAGAGTCTCTTTTCTAGACAATAATTACTAATTTGTCGCTCTTCCATTTGGCCTAGCGACAGCTCCAAGAATTTTTTCAAAGGTTCTCGGTGCCCTACTCTCTGTAATCAGAGAACAGGGTATTGCAGTGTTTCCTTATTTGGACGATATCTTAGTACTAGCTCAGTCTTTACATTCTGCCGAATCTCACACAAATCAACTAGTGTTTCTTCAAATACATGGTTGGAGGATCAATTTACCAAAAAGTTCCTTGATTCCTCAGACAAGGGTCACCTTTTTAGGTTTCCAGATAGATTCAGTGTCCATGACTCTGTCTCTAACAGACAAGAGACAAAAAAATATTTGTTTTCAGCTTGTCAAAACCTTCAGTCTCAATCAATCCCTTCAGTGGCTATGTGCATGGAAGTTTTAGGTCTCATGACTGCACCATCAGACGTGATCCCCTTTGCTCGTTTTCATATGAGACTTCTTCAGCTTTGTATGCTGAATCAATGGTGCAGGGATTATACAAGGATATCACAATTAATATCCTTAAATCCCAATGTTCGTCTCTCTCTAACTTGGTGGTTAGATCAAAATCGTATAGCTCAAGGGGCCTCTTTTGTTCATCCAACCTGGACTGTAATCACAACAGATGCAAGTCTTTCAAGTTGAGGAGCTGTCTGGGGATCTTTGACAGCACAAGCGGTTTGGAAATCTCAAGAGGCGAGGTTACCAATCAATATTTTAGAACTCCGTGCTATTTTCAGGGCTCTTTAGGTTTGGCCTCTGTTGAAGAGAGAACCATTCATTTGTTTTCAGACAGGCAATATCACAACTGTGGCATGTGTCAATCATCAGGGTGGGACTCACAGTCCCCAAGCTATGAAAGAAGTATCTCAGATACTTTCTTGGGTGGAATCCAGCTCTTGTACAATTTCTGCGGTACATATCCCAGGTGTAGACAATTGGGAAGCAAATTATCTCAGCCGTCAGACTTTACATCCGGGGGAGTGGTCTCTCCATCCAGATGTGTTTTTTTCAGATTGTTCAGATGTGGGGTCTTCCAGAAATAGATCGGATGGCTTCCCATCTAAACAAGAAACTTCCCAGGTACTTGTCCAGGGATCCTCAGGCGGAGCGGTTCCTTGGTTTTACCAACCTTCTTATATATCTTCCCGCCTCTAGTTCTTCTTCCAAGAGTGACCTCTAAGATCATCATGGAACAACCGTTTGTGTTTCTGGTAGCACCAGCATGGCCTCACAGGTTTTGGTATGCGGATCTTGTTCTGATGTCCAGTTGCCAACCTTGGCCACTTCCTTTAAGACCAGACCTTCTGTCTCAAGGACCGTTTTTCTATCAGGATCTCAAATCGTTAAATTTGAAGGTATGGAGATTGAACACTTAGTGCTTAGTCATAGAGGTTTCTCTGACTCAGTGATTGATACTATGTTACAGGCTCGTAAATTTGTTTCTAGGAAGATTTATTGTCGAGTTTGGAAGACATATTTCCTGGCGTTATTCTCAAATTTTCCTGGCATTCTTTTAGAATTCCTAGAATTTGACAGTTTCTTCAGGATGGTTTGGATGAAGGTTTGTCTGCAAGTTCCTTGAAGGGACAAATCTCTGCTCTTTGTTTTATTTCATAGAAAGATTGCTAAGCTTCCTGATATTCACTGTTTTGTGCAGGCTTTGGTCCTTATCAAGCCTGTCATTAAATCAATCTCTCCTCCTTGGAGTCTTAATTTGGTTTGAAGGCTTTATAGACTCCTGCTTTTGAGTCTATGCATTCTTTGGATATTAAAACTACTTTCTTGGAAAGTGTTGTTCCTTTTAGCTATCTCTTCTGCTTGAAGAGTTTCCGAGTTATCTGCTCTTTCTTGTGAGTCTCATTTTCCGATTTTCCATCAGGCTAAGGCAGTTTTGCAGACTTAATTTAAGTTTTTACCTAAAGTTGTGAATTCTAACAACATTAATAGGGAAATTGTTGTTCCCTCTTTGTGTCCAAATCCTAAGAATTCTTTGGAGAGATCCTTACATTCTCTGGATGTTGTAAGAGCTTTGAAATATTATGTTGAAGCTACTAAAGATTTCAGGAAGACTTCTAGTCTATTTGTTGTCTTTTCTGGCCCTAGGAAAGGTCAGAAAGCTTCTGACATTTTCTTGGCATCCTGGTTAAAGCTTTTGGATTCATCAGGCTTATTTGGAGTCGGGTCAGGCCCTGCCTCAGAGAATCACAGCTCATTCTACTAGATCAGTTTCTACTTTGTGGGCTTTTAAGAATGAAGCTTCAGTTGATCAGATTTGCAAAGCAGCAACTTGGTCTTCTTTGCATACATTTTCCAAATTCTACCATTTTGATGTATTTGCCTCTTTGGAAGCAGTTTTTGGTAGCAAAGTTCTTCAGGCAGCTGTTTCAGTTTGATTCCTCTGTTTATGCTATAAGTTTTTTCTTTTCAACTATGAGAAAAACTTTTTTTTTTTTGGATGTGGATTTAATTTTTTAAGTGGAAAATGGCTGTTTTTATTTGTATCCCTCCCTCTCTAGTGACTCTTCTGTGGAGTACCACATCTTGGTTATTACTATCCCATACGTCACTAGCTCATGGACTCTTGCTAATTACATGAAAGAAAACAATTTATGTAATAACTTACCTGATAAATTAATTTCTTTCATATGAGCAAGAGTCCATGAGACACACCCTTTTTATGGTGGTTATATTTTTATAAAGCACAATTATATTTTTAGTTCTTTTTTGATGCTTTTTACTCCTTTTTCTATCACCCCACTACATGGCTATTCGTTAAACTGAATTGTGGGTGTGGTGAGGGGTGTATTTATAGACATTTTGAGGTTTGGGAAACTTTGCCCCTCCTGGTAGGATTGTATATCCCATACCCCAATAACTCATGGAATCTTGCCAATATGAAAGAAATTAATTTCAGGAAAGTTCTTACATAAATTATGTTTTTGCATCAGCAAGGGCACTCTCAAAGGGAAATCAGCAAACAAACTGGATACTCAAGATGTGGTATTCAAGCTGTTATAAAGAAATTTGAAGAATCAGGAGAGGTCAGGGACAAAAAAACAATTTATGTAAGAACTTACCTGATAAATTCATTTCTTTCATATTAGCAAGAGTCC